>NC_134409.1:74199262-74424262 GCF_038048845.1 Mixophyes fleayi
TCACTGATTCAGCAGTATAAGTCCAGTGGTACTGATATATTGCAAAGTTCACTGATTCAGCAGTATAAGTCCAGTGGTACTGATATATTACAAAGTTCACTGATTCAGCAGTATAAGTCCAGTGGTACTGCTATTACAACGTTCACTGATTCAGCAGTATAAGTCCAGTGGTACTGCTATTACAAAGTTCACTGATTCAGCAGTATAAGTCCAGTGGTACTGATATATTACAAAGTTCACTGATTCAGCAGTATAAGTCCAGTGGTACTGATATATTACAAAGTTCACTGATTCAGCAGTATAAGTCCAGTGGTACTGATATATTACAAAGTTCACTGATTCAGCAGTATAAGTCCAGTGTTACTGATATATTACAAAGTTCACTGATTCAGCAGTATAAGTCCAGTGGTACTCTCCTGTGCCGCATATAATTTTTAAAGGCTTTGCCGAGTGTGTGTGGCTTAGGGGTACGCTCTCTTGTGCTACATATAATGGAAAACCAAAATTTGGAGGATAAAGTAGGGAAAGATCAAGACCCACTTCCTCCCAATGCTGAAGCTGCTGCCACTAGTCATGACATAGACGATGAAATGCCATCAACGTCGTCTGGCAAGCCCGATGCCCAATCTCCTAGTACAGGGCATGTAAAATCCAAAAAGCCCAAGTTCTCAAAAAATAGCAAAAAGAGAAACTTAAAATCATCTGAGGAGAAACTTAAAGTTGGCAATATGCCATTTACGACACGTAGTGGCAAGGAACGGCTTAGGCCCTGGCCCGTGTTCATGACTAGTGGTCCAGCATCACCCAAGGATCTAAGCCCTCCTCCTCCCCCCCCTACAAAAAATTTAAGAGAGTTACGCTGTCAGCAACAACAACAAAACAGCAAAGAACTCTGCCTTCTAAACAGATGACATCACAAATCCCCAAGGCGAGTCCAAGGGTGTTGGTGGTTGTGAAGCCTGACCTTCCCATCACTGTACTGGAAGATGTGACTCCATCCAGCATTTGCAGCACACCCTCTGCATATGCTGGAAGGATCACCCACAGTCCAGTTACAGATTTGGCTAATGAAGGTGTGAATGTTGTACACCTCGAGGAGGATATTGATGTAGTGTCACTCACCGGACTGTGAGTGCTACTTCTCATGTGTTTAGGAACCATGGCCGTCCATCATCCTGAGGGTCTGCGCATGTGCAGTCCTTTCAAACCTTCAGTTCATGTTCCTTTTAGTTAATTGGCTGATCAGGCAACACTCCCTATTTAAAGCACCTGAGGTCAATACCTCGTTGCCTGATCTTGGAGTCTCATTCCCCATGAGCCTCTGAAGGTGTTCCTGTGTTTCCTCGTGTGTTCAGCTCCTGCTGATTCCTGTTGTTCGTTTGTGGTTTCCAGAACACTTCAACTCTCCTGTGTTTCATCGTGACTGTGCCAGCTGATTCCTATCCGCTGCCTCTGTGCTACTACAGTTTCCGGTCCACTTCAACTCTCCTGTGTTTCATCGTGACTGCACCAGCTGATTCCTATCCGCTGCCTCCGTGTATCTACAGTATCCTGCTCACCTCAACTCTCCCGTGTTTCATCGTGACTGCTCCAGCTGATTCCTATCTGCTGCCTCCGTGTATCTGCAGTACCCTGCTCATCGCAACCCTCCAGTACTCCTCGTGTCTGCAGCCAGCTGATCCGCTCTCCGTGCTTCTACAGTGTCTCCGCTTGGGTCAACTCGCCTGTCTGCATTGGATCAACGCTCCGCTGCTTCCATTTTGTCTAGACCATCTCTACTCTTCAGCGTTCTCCAGGTGTCCAGTTCGATATACTACTGCTTTCTGAGTATTGTTTCCATCTCTGCTGGTCTACCTACCTGTGCGCTGCACCTACTTGATTACCGCTTCTACCCTCCTGGGACTTCGTATCCTGACGGCCTCCAGCCGTTCAGGTATCCCTGCACTCCTGTCTTACAGCCTGCTCTCCTGAACCACGGTATGCATACTTCTCATTGATTGTGCTGGTGTATTGCATATCTTGCTGGACTGAGTTGTTCTCCTCTGGAGTTGCCTATCCGCTGAGACTATTACCATCATTTGACTGTGTTACCTTTTTGCCTGGATAGCTCTTGTGACTTTGTATTATTGTGCAGTGCTGTTCAGTTATTACTACTTGTGCATATCATCGTGGGATCAAGTTCAGTGTGCCCGTGTATACTCTGCATTGCATTTATCTCCCCGTGCTCTTCCTCACATATATATATTCAGTGGTACAACTTGCTAGAGGCAGACCACTGTTCCCGGTTTCCTGAGTCACCCGTTTCCAGTATCCTTTCACATAGCAGTGGTACAACTTGCTAACACAGACCACTGACTTCCCAGATACCTTCACCTGGATTCCATTCCCTCACCTAGACAGCGGTACCATTTGCTATACGCAGACCGCTGACTCTCATCACCTCCTCGTTATTTCTGGACACTCCTCCTCACTATAGCAGTGGTACAACTTGCTATCCGCAGACCACTGACTACCCTCACGTTTCCTTGTCCATCCAGTTCCTCGTGTCAATTATCTACATATTACCAGTGCTGCTAGTCATAGACTTTCCACGAGCATTCTCTTACCATCTGCTGTCTCCTGTTCCGTGATCACCCCGCTACCAGAGTATCATATTACCACCTATACTGCTCTGGTAAGTCCATCATCTGGTGATACCTGGGTAAAGACTCCTAGTGCCCGTGACATGTAGCTGGCGCTGAGGAGGATGTTGATGATTATGATGCAGACAGATACCAAATTGCCTTTCTCAATTTCTATTTATATTCTAGATTATATAACGGCTGAATAGTTTTCTATTTTACTCCTAGTGTAGAGGGGATCTGATGCAGACAGATACCAAACAGCCTTTGTACATTTCTTTGTATATTTGAATTTCTAGTTCTACAGTCTATGCAGGCTGCTTTTTTTATATTCAACTACAAGTGTAGGGCGGGGGGGCATAGATAGCCACCAAAGTAACGTGGTCCATTTAATTTCACTTTTTAGCTCCACAGTCTGTGCAGCCTGCTTTTTTTATCTTCAAAGTATTTACAAGCCTTGCAATCTAAATTAACTAGAGGTAGTGACGTACTAGAACTCCACCATTTCTAGTACTGCCTTCTTTCTTTCTCTATTTAAAAGAAACTAAATAACTGCCATTTCTAGTACTACCTTCTTTCTTTCTATATTTAAAACAAAAAAAAACTGTCATTTCTATTACTACGTTAATTGTTTGTGCAGTCACAAAAAAGAGGAACTGCGGCCTTAACTGCTATGTTGGTTTTAGACGTCCATCTGGTGTCCGCCATCTGTTCCCTGGAATTCTGACCAGTTGAGGGTGTATTTATTATATTGTGGCCCCGGTATCAAATTTGGTACCGGGGCCACCCCACTACGCAGTCCAGTTTTTTTTTTTGAGAATTCAGACCCGTGGAGGGTTTTTTATTAATTGTGGTGACCACGCCTCTATGCAGTCCAGGTACATTATTTGGTGCGATTCATACAAGTTCAGGGTTTTTAAATTATATTGTGGTGACCACTCCTCTACGCAGTCCAGGTACATTATTTGGTGCGATTCAGACCAGTCCAGGGTTTTTAAATTATATTGTGGTGACCACTCCTCTACGCAGTCCAGGTACATTTCTTGGTGCGATTCAGACCAGTTGATGGTTTTCTTATTATATTGTGGTGACCACTCCTCTACGCAGTCCAGGTACATTATTTGGTGCGATTCATACCAGTTCAGGGTTTTTAAATTATATTGTGGTGACCACTCCTCTACGCAGTCCAGGTACATTTTTTGGTGCGATTCAGACCAGCTGATGGTTTTCTTATTATATTGTGGTGACCACTCCTCTACGCAGTCCAGGTACATTATTTGGTGCGATTCATACAAGTTCAGGGTTTTTAAATTATATTGTGGTGACCACTCCTCTACGCAGTCCAGGTACATTTTTTGGTGCGATTCAGACCAGTTGATGGTTTTCTTATTATATTGTGGTGACCACTCCTCTACGCAGTCCAGGTACATTATTTGGTGCGATTCATACAAGTTCAGGGTTTTTAAATTATATTGTGGTGACCACTCCACTACGCAGTCCAGAAAGATACCTCGTTGCAACGTTTTGGACTAATAACAATATTGTGAGGTGTTCAGAATACACTGTAAATTAGTGGAAATGATTTTTATTGAATCTTATTGAGGTTAATAATAGCGTAGGAGTGAAAATAAGCCCAAAAACTTGATTTTTGAACTTTTTATGCTTTTTTCAAAAAAAATCCAAATCCAAAACCTTAAATCCGAACCAAAACCTTTCGGCAGGTGTTTTGCGAAACAAATCCGAACCCAAAACATCAAGAAAATCCGAATCCAAAACATGAGACACCAAAAGTCGCGGGTGCACATCCCTAAAAATAATGTGAAAGGCTTGTCATAATCTGGCAAAGTCAGTGCTGGCACTGAAGTTACTTCAACTTAAAATTGGTTAAACATTTGCCTCTGCTCAGAGGAGAGTATAAATGGCTTGCTATCATCCAGAAGTGCTATTGCAGGAGCACAGATAATAGCTCATAAAGTCTTAAGGCTTTTTTCATTTATGTACAAACATTGAATTCCCATCAAAGCATTACCATACCCATGATACAAAGAGGTATTTACAGTATATGATGATTATAGCACAGTAAATAAGGGCAGTGAATGTCTTTACAATACTGATTGACTCAAAACTATTATGAGGATAAAATAATAAAAACCTTTGTTATCAACCATAATTTGACATTACATTGCATTACTTTCTTTCAAACCATCTTATATAAAATTTGGTTAAAAAAAACAAAAATAAACTTAAACACTATTTCATATTCAACTATGTTAGTCCATTTCTCCTTTTCTCTTTAAAAACATCTTCTCACCTTCTTCGACATACAAAAAAAACCACCTAGTTCATGCATTTGCTATGCGAATAGCCCATAAACTCTAATATCTCTTTCTAAAACAAGGTAATTATTACTCAGCAGAATCTACGTTCTTTAAATCCTTCATTAGTTTATACTTATGTTTGTTGTTGCTGTAGACCAAAACATATTTCATTGGAAGTTGGATCAATGCAATCTGGATTGAAAGGGTGCTTTGTAGCTGGAGAGCTTCTGTGAAGAAACAAACTTTTGCATAGAGATTAACATTCATTCACAAGGAATTACAGTAACTGTTATTAATTCACATTGAACAGCTGCTAATACGACACTTGTTTAAAAGTTTCTCTTTGTAGCTTAACTGTGACGCTATACGTTCCATGCAATGAAAAACTGATTTCCTCAAAGGGGCAGTCCCTAATCTCACAAACAGGGAATGTCAAAGTGACGAGACCTGGGCGAGTGTTCAAAGCCACTCCTTTCTCATCATCTCTTTGTAAACCAAATATTCACACATATTTCCAGATTCTGTGATTTCCATGTTTAAAGTACAAATATATATTCACAATTCTCGTTTACAGACGACATTTTATCTCATAACATTTCTTTATGGGCATAACAAACCCTCCTGATTTCTGAGAACATTTATCAGCGCCATTTTACACAGATAAAAACAGCTTGTAATATCTCTCCATGTAAAGCTCACTCCCACAATTCTCAACTTCAGAAACAAAATTACTTTGTTTAAATACAGAAAACGGCTTGTTGGACCCCAGCCAACTTTGTTCTGACACCAGTAATAATAGTGATAATGTACATTATTTACAGTCTTGTGTCGGACCAAATATTTTAAAATTTCTTTTGCATATCTTCAAAAGAATTACATTTACAACTGTACAGCTTTTTCAACCTTGAAACATGTCTCTTGTAACACGGTCAAGACAGACAAACACGGATCTCCCTCACACACAGTAAGACGGAGATAAAACTCACATACAGAGAAAAAAAAATTAACTGCTATCTTCCAGCCTACTGCTGTGGAACTACAAGTCCCAGCATTAGACTAAATACACATTAGCTTTAACATGCTACTATCAATCAGCACTCCGGACATATTTTTTTCCTCTTGAAATATTGAAGCATACTTAAACCTTTTTATCAATGTTATATACATTGTCAGATAACAAAAAACAGCATGCTCCTTATCTCAACACGCTGAAAACTTTTACACAGAATAAGGGAGGGGTACATCTCACGCTTCAGCTTTGCAGCATCAAACACACATTTTTCGTACACAACCTACTTGATTCATTGTTTTAGTTATTATATCATTTAGCTTGTGATACATTTAGCCTATCTACATATTTTGCAACTTTCTAGATCTCTTAACTTTCCTTTGCCACCTCAAACTTTTTCTTGGGGTTTGGACTCAATACCCCTTTGTTCTTGTCACATTACCACTTGCAACACCCTTGTTTCCCCATTAACACATATCAATTCCTTCTTTGGCTATCCCCGCTTTCTTGATAAATTACTTGCAGACCTTCTACTCCCCACACATCCTAGAAATCTGCGCATCATTTCTATGGGGGGGGGGGGGTTGCTGTCATCTATCTGCTTACTGTCTATATTCCCCTATATTGACAGTACTTTTGAGTCCCAATAGAGACTCTGGTCTAGTTTCTGTGGGTTGTCCCAATAGTAGACGTCCCATTCTGTGGACTCCTAACAGTGAATGTCCGGGTCTGTGGGCTCCATACACTAGATTCCCATTTTTGGGCTCTATACACTGGATGCCCCTTTTTGGACTCCTTATACTGGATGTCCGGGTCTGTGGGCTCTGTGCACTAGATCCCCTTTTGGACTCCTTACAGTGGATGTCCCTTTTGGACTTTTTTACACTGGTTGTCCATGCAGAATAGCCTGACAGCATCTGGGATGAAGGTCTGAAAACTCTTTCTAAACTTCTTGACAAAGTTCTGGGGATGGTGTATCACACATGCACTCAAAATTCACTCATCTTTCAGAAATCTAATTACCAATACAATTACAATAAACAAATTGTTAGTAACTGTATAATTCTGAGACTTACAGATCTGCGTGCCTGAGACGGACATGATATAGCTCTAAACAGAGGAGCCTGACGAGTAGAAAACTACTCACCCGGGTTATAGTCAGGGTCCTGTGTCCAGGGCGACCTCCAGTTCTGTCTGTCCTTGGCTCAAGTCAGCAGTCTCGGTGGTACCTCCAATGCTGTCGAATCTATATCAGATTGTTCACCTGTAAGTGTCAGATTATCAGTTATGAGCTCATCAGCTGGAGAGAATTAAATACACAGCATGGTTTGAGTGTACAATAAACTCTGCTTTATTAGTTACAAGTTCCTATCTATATAGCAAAAATCACATATTGCTGAAAACTACGCCCCAAAAGGGCGTAGTTTTTCACACAGATGTTAGTATATTCTCTTATTATCCACACTAGAACTCCCCAGGAGGGGGGGCTGGCTTATCTCCTGTCTGGTATGTTCAAGGTTATAAGCTTAGCCTTGCAAATAATGAATTACTCCTACAAAATAGGTGCATCTAATTGTATTTAAGCTATAACAGAACAAAATGGCTATAAGGCAACAAGATGGCGTCAGCTTAGCAAAATCACATTTCTCATCCGCATCTCCAACCCAAACTTCTCAAGTGGGCTCATGCCTCCCATTTCTCTGGTCATGCTGGTATAAAGAAGACTTTGGAACTCATTTCCCGTAATTATTGGTGCCCATTTATCCACTCGGACGTTCGACAGTTTGTGACGGCAGGTTCCACCTGTGCTGAGAACAAGGTTCCTCGTCAAGCTCACTATGGTCTCCTGCAACCTCTACCCATTCCCGATCGACCTTGGAGTCATCTTTCTATGGATTTTATCACAGATTTACCCTCTTCCAGAGGTTTCTCAGTGGTGTGGGTAGTCACTGATCGCCTTTCTCGGGCTGATCATTTTGTGGCTTTAAAAGGTTTCCCTTCTGCTCCTGTTCTGGTTCAACTTTTCATCAAAGAGATTTTCCGCCTACATGGTTGTCCAGATGTTATTGTCTCTGATCGTGGAACTCAGATCGTGGCTAGATTTTGGAGGGCTTTTTCTCGTGTCTGCTGAATTAAGTTAAATTTTTCTTCTGCATATCATCCTCAAAGTAATGGTCTCACTGAAAGGACTAATCAAGAACTGGAGAAATTCCTCAGATGTTTAATTTCAGCTAAACATGACGATTGGGTCGATTTGTTACCTTGGGAAGAGTTCGCTCACAACAATCATTCGCATGACTCCACCTCTAGATCTCCCTTTTTTGCTCTCCAAGGATTTCATCCTAAAGTTCCCCCCTTCAATGATATACCCGCTTCTGGAGTTCCTGCAGTTGATTCCCTTTTATTGGACTTCTCGGCTAGGTGGGATCTAATCAAACGCAAATTGCTTCACACCTCTGCCATCAGTAAGAAAGCATTTGACAAAAGAAGAAGACCATCTCCATTACTTGCCCCTGGTGACAAAGTATGTTTGTCTACGAAGAATCTTCGCTTGCTGGTTCCCTCTAGGAAATTCGCTCCCCGTTTTATTGGTCCCTTCAAGATCTTTGAGGTCGTCAATCTAGTGGCCTTTAGATTAAAGTTACCTCCTACCTTAAGGATTCCCAATGTGTTTCACATTTCCCTTCTCAAGCCACTTGTTATTAACAAGTTTTTCTCTTCTAAAAAACCTCCTGCTGCTATTTCTGCGCTAGATCAGGAATTTGAGGTTAAGGAGATTCTAAACTCTCGTATTTCCAGAGGTTCCTTACAGTTCCTGGTTGATTAGGAAAGCTACGGTCCTGAGGAGCGTTCTTGGATTCCTGCACGAGATCTTCATGCTCCAAGTTTGTTGAAGAGATTCCATGCCAAGTTCCCTCAGAAGCCTTATAGGTTGTCCAGAGGCCGCCCCTGAAGGGAGGGGGTACTGTCATGAACTTACCTGTTCCCCGCTCCGCTACGCTGTCGGTGATGTCTGGCAGCTGTGTTCTCTCCGGCGGTTCAGCGCTTTCCTCTGATAGCGCCCCCGCACTTCCGGGTTCTCCCAGCGGCAGGTCATGTGACTCCTGGGCGGGGAATTCAAAACTCTATATCTACTCTGCTCTGACACGCTATCTGTGTCAGAGCAATGTGTTTCCTGTTCCTGGCTACCTCTCCCTGTGTACCTGATCCCTGTGTTCCTGCTTCCTGTGTGCTCCTGCATTCTCTCAGACTCCTGTGTACCGACCTGGCTGCGTCCTGACTATCCTTTGGCTTATCCCTGGCACCGTGTATTGGATCATCTCCTGTGTACCGACCCGGCTGTGTATCTGACCATCCTTGGACTCATCTCCAGTACTTGGCATACGACAGAGACCGTGCACCAAACCAGCGTCCGCTCCAGTCGACCAGACCCTGGACTTCACGTTTAGTGTGCTTAATTACTTGCACTATCCTGTCATATTTCCCGCTGTTTATCCATCACTTAGTACCTTTTCCTTACGTCAGTAGGCTAACCTGGGGGCCGCGACCTGCGGTTCTTCGGCAGCAAAACCCATCCTACCTTGCGGTGGTTCTTGGTGAAGACCGGAAGGCCGTTAGACTCCGCGCCCTAGGTAAGCCTGCGAAAATACTGACTAAGGTACCTAAACCGTAACAATATCTTTCGATTACAGGGCATACCCACTAATATAGTCTCAGAGAGAGAAGCTCAATTTTCATTAGCTTATCATCCTTAAAATTAATGGAGAGACGGAAAGCTTGGACCAGTCATTGGAACAATATTTAAGATGCTACATCTTGAAACTACATGATAACTGAGTTGAATATCTACCATGGGCTGAAATTGCCTAAAATAATTTGCCACACTCTTCCTCTGGTTATGCCTCATTTCTCTGCATTTATGGAATACATCCCAAGTCTGTTTCACTCTCTGACATCTGTCACGGGCACTAGGAGTCTTTGCCTAGGATATCACCAGATGATGATCTTACCAGAGTAGTGTGGGTTACACAGTGGTCCTCTGGTAGCAGGGTGACTAGCGGAACATATGTCTCAACAGATGGTGAGAGAATGCAAATAGAAAAGTCAGTGACTAGCAGCAATCTGGTTAATGATTAGATAGATATGAACACGAGGATCTTGATGGACGTGAAGAAGTGCAGGAAGGTAACAGGGAAGTCAGTGGTCTGCGTACAGCAAGTTGTACCACTGCTCATGGGGAAGAGACTTGTCCAGGTGCAGGTAGGTAGCGGGGAAGTCAGTGGTCTGCGTATAGCAAGTTGTACCACTGCTTATGGTGAAAGGACTTGTCCAGGTGCAGGTAGGTAATGGGGAAGTCAGTGGTCTGCGTACACAAGTTGTACCACTGCTTGTAGTGAGAGGACTTGTTCCAGGTGCAGGTAGGTTACGGCGAAGTCAGTAGTCTGTGTACAGCAAGTTGTAACACTGCTTATAGTGAGAGGACTTGTTACTGGTGCAGGTAGGTAACTGGGAGTCAGTGGTCTGCGTACAGCAAGTTGTACCACTGCTATAGGTGGGGATAGGTACAGGTGTCGATGAGTGGAAACATAGAATGTAGACACTGAGAGCACAAGGAACTTGATCCCAACCAGTATGCACAAGTCTATGTTGGTGTGGCAGGCGCTGCTTGACTGAGACGAATTCACTACTGGAATCCAGGCTAATAGCAGAAGGTCAATTAGCATATGTATCTCACGACTGAACAAAGAGGTAAACTTCCCAGCAGATATGCGGAGTAATAACACAGTCTCAGGGAGATAGAGGATTCCGTGGGTAAGTGGAGAACAGTCCAAGCGGATATGCAGTAAACGAATATAGTCAATAGAAAGTAAGCATTCCGCGGTTCAGTTGAGCAGACTGTCCACGAGAGGATACAGGAACAGCTGAGCGGCTGCACGCCAGCACGAGTAAAGAAACCACAGGTGAGTGGTAGCGGTAATCAGGGTCCGGGTCAGCACACAGGCAGAGAACTTGACACGGGTAGAACAACGATGAGCAATGCAGGAATCACTGGAGATAGCGAACACCATGTAGAACACTGGAGGTAGAAGCGGTCTGGAAACCGGCAATGAGTTGAGCAGGAATCAGCAGGAAGCTGAAGACATAGTAGAACACAGGAGACTTGAAGCGGTCTGGAAACCGGCAGGAATCAGCAGGGAACTGAAGACATAGTAGAACACAGGAGACTTGAAGCGGTCTGGAAACCGGCAATGAGTTGAGCAGGAATCAGCAGGAAGCTGAAGACACGGAGAAGTACACAGGAACACCTTCAGAGACTCACAGGGAATGAGACTCCAAGATCAGGCAACGAGGTAATGAACACAGGTGCTTTAAATAGGGAGCGTTGCCTGATCAACCAATTAACTAAAAGCAAAGGTCAGAAGAGTTCTTAGGAACTGCGCATGCGCAGACCATCAGGATGGCGGGCGGCCACGGTTCAGGATAGGTGCTGGCAGGAATACTGGAGAGCCACGCACCAGTGAAGAGGCACTCACGGTCCGGTGAGTGACAACATCATTCCATCAACCCATTCTGTGATCGGACATATTGAAGAGAATTTTGAAAAAGAATAAACTTCTTGCTGCTTCATGAGCCAAGTCATTTAAGGATAGCTTCAGACACCCTTGTAATTTCAAGGAAGAGGACAGGGTTTGGCTCTCCACTAAGAACAGCAATATTTGTCTTTTCAAAATCATCAAAAAGATAAATGCAGTTGGATCTGCCAAACTCATTGAGGATACTCCGTACATTACATGAATCCTTATTGAAGCTGGCTCACACATCCCAGAGATTTTCCAGAAATCAGCCAGGTAGACCTGCTGCATTGAAAGTGAATGGTCACATGGAATATGTTATTGAGAAGATTCTTGATTCCATATGTGTACAATGCACTACTTGGTCCGCTGGAAGGAGTATGGCCCTGAGGAAAGATCTTGGATACCTGCCTCGGACTTATATGCCAATGCTTAAGGAAAACTTTCCAGATAAGCCTAAATTAAGGTGTTATTTAACATTTTGTCAAGGGGGGGGGGGGTTATGTTAGGAACAGCAGATAATTGATATTTTCATTTTGGCTGCTGCAGTGTTGACGTCAGCCTGGGTGTGATCACATGAAATCTAACTGCAGCTTAATTTGACACCTGAACAAAAATAAAGAGAGGGGAAAAGAATGATCTAGTGGGGCACTCCAATGGATAGAATATTGGAATTATTATAGATAAATATTGTTTAATATACCTTTATTGATTTCATTGTTAAAACATTTTCATAGCGAAATATAAAAATTGAGTAATGGATTGAAATAAATAGAAAAGTAAACTGATAAAATGGACAAAGTAAATTGTCCAGCTGCGATACTACTCCAATTGACTACTGAACTGAATCTTTTTCCATAAACACCTTTGGTAGGATTGAATAATAGTTCAGTTCCCTGGTTCTTAAGTGATAATTATTAACTTCCAATCAACCTCTTCTGATTGAATCAGACAGACCTCATCTCCTTGCTTAATACAGGAACTTAGTTATCTATATATGGAATAAAATATTTCAGATTAACTGAATCTAATCATCTTACATGAATGAGCATTTTCTGTAACTTTATTTAGAGAAGCTGAGTCTTAACTATTAATAAGCAATTGTCATTCCTCAAAATACATTAAATGGGCTTGGTTGTTGAGCAATATGTGGAAAAAACCCTACTAGCTTGATCTGCTGTTCCCCTGATGCGACTTGTTTTCACTTGTCCCCTCTTATGTGACACATTTAAAAATAAATGGGGTTTGGAATATCGGGGGAAACATTGTTAGTAATAGATTAGTAGTTTCCTATTCTTAATTGATGAAATGTTTGGTGCACATATCCTGCTCTGAAATAGCGACGGGAAACCTTTCTACCAATTTGCTAAGTGACCCCTTATGAACGGCACAGGTGGAATGAAATCCGTGTATCAGGGCCTGATTTACCACTATGCAACCTAGGCATTTGCCTATGGCCCAGCAGTCCCCAGAGGGCCCTCTTAGGGCCGGCTGTGAGACCACCCTTTAAAAATGGGCCGCTACTTATAGGCCAGTGTTATATGCTTGCACCCCCGGGCTAAAGTCGTCAACCAGCCCCTGAATAGGGGTATATGTTATGCTAAAAAGCTATAGTGCTATGGATTTTTTTAGGGAGGGGGCCCCAAACCAGTATCTTGCCTAGGGCCCCATGAGGTCTAAATCTGGCTCTGCCGTGTATGGCTATTATCATGGTTGTGGATCATATAACGCTATAAGTGCCCTACACGGATCTACAAAGCAGCAGCGAGGAAGTCATTGCTAAGAATAACTAGTCAATGCTTGGAAGCTGTCTAAATAGAATTGACAGAGAAAATTGTCAAATGATTGGAGTAGTGAACGCGGTGTCTGCCGACGCGCGTTTCGCTAGAAGCTTTCACTGAGGCAAGCCGATAGTACGGCTGGATTGGATATTTATTGGGGAGAGCCCTCCCCTATTGCAACGTCATCCTTGGTAACGTTGTAGCAACAATCTGTTGCCACACCTCCCGCCAGTGATGTAAATACATTCCTAGACGGGCAAAACGGGTGTATGGGCGATCTGACAATCAACTGCTATATAATTCCACGGGTACATCAGACTGTGGATTTAGGAGAATAAAGCATAGGGGATATGGATAATGGGTCTCTGGAAGATATAATAACGAGGTAAGTTTGTATAAAATAGAAATTCTCTCATTAATTATGACAGGGCAGTCTATTCATTATCATATCCTGATCGGAGGTATTTTCTATTTATTTCAAACCATTACTCAATTTTTATATTTCGCTATGAAAATGTTTTAACAATGAAATCAATAAAGGTATATTAAACAATATTTATTTATAATAATTCCAATATTCTATCCATTGGAGTGCCCCACTAGATCATTCTTTTTCCCTCTCTTTATTTTTGTTCTGTAGTTAACTCAATGGTCGGGTGTACCTGTTCTCAAGATGTATATTTTAATGCTATTAAAGCCAGATTGGTATGTACATCTGTGAGGAAGTTTGTGGATTGCCTGGTGCGGTTTTCTGTTTGTGGCAATTAAATTCTGTTTTATTGGCTGGTCCAAGACCACCCTATTCAAACCAGCACAGGTTAAAATATCATAAATAACTCAATTAAAATATACATTGAATCATATACTTTATAATATATCATGGCTACTTTTAGCCTAAGGTGAAGAGCTTTTCAAAAGGCAAGAAAAATGGTGGACAGATGGGGAAGTAGATTTTTTGTCAGACTCTATTGCAGGCTGTTCCCTGACATCTAAAGGGTGGACTCAAGATCTTTTTGAGCTGAAAAGCATTATGTTTAAACAAGTGAAAACCTTTTGGAACAAAACCATGTTCAACCATTATACTAAGCAGAACATGATTCCTAGAGGATTAAGACCTAAATTATATCCTGCTTTCGAGCTCTTTAATGAGGAATTAAAAAAGGAATGGGAGATGTCCCTTACCAAATATTCGAATGAACTAATCAATATTCTGATTAAACATGATAATGCGTTATTGGACAAATATGCCCTAGAAATCTCCATATTGTTACGAGCCGCGGTGGTGCCCAGCCGCCGCGACTCTCTCTTCTGCGTCCTGGCCGTCGCTATGACGACTGGGACGTCACTTCCTGGTCATGTCCCGGCTGTTGCCTAGGCAGTGGTCGGGACGCTGTTGAGATAGCGCCGCGTCCCGGCGTTTGGTCAGCCGGGTGCGTGCGCTAATTAGCGTGGGCCAATTACAACCCTCTTAGGCTAACCATCCCTCATGCCCCATTGGCCACTTGTTCTTTATTAGGCAGGGAGGACTTAGCCTCCCTGCCGGTTTTAGTTCAGTGTATCTGTGCCTAGCCTGCTCCTGTTTCTTTTGTTGGTGGATTATTCCTGTATTCTGATTACCCGTGTATGACCCCTTGCCTCTTTCCTGGATTTTGCCGTTTTGCCTGTGTCCCTGATCTTTTGGCCTGTACCCCGGATTCTGCTGTCCAGCTCGTAACCCTGACCTGTTGGCGTGTTTATGACCATCCCTTTCTGCAAGTGACCTCTGACCTCGGCTTGTCTCTGGAAATACTATTAGCCAAAACTCTCCGTTCCTGGGTTCTCCCTAGTCGGTACGCACTTCACGACCCTCTGCTAGTCTGCGGCCAAGTCTGTCCCCACCACTAGGGGCTCCAGTGAACACCTGACTGGCAGAGTAGACTCCGGGTTGTGCTGTACCGGCTAGAGGGGTTCCTAACATTATAACCGGCCGTGAGCTATTTTGGTGACGAAGACTGGAATGGATGGAAGCGGAACCGGACCGCCTCCATCTCAAGTTCTGGCTGGCCATGTGGACACCCTGTACCAAATGGTCCAGGGATTATCTCAGCGTTTGTCCATTCAAGAGGAGACTTCCAAGCCTACACAAGTAACGCCAGGTCCCACCAGTGAACCCAAATTGAATCTTCTGGATTGGTTCTCTGGAGACAGAACCTTATTCCGCAACTTTAAAGAAAGTTGTAAGTTGTATTTTTGCTTTAGACCTCGGTCTTCAGGATTGGAACTCCAAAGGGTTGGCATTATAATATCCCTTCTGCAGGGAGACCCTCAGTCCTGGGCATTCAGCCTTGCCCCTACAAGTCCTCAGTTACAGTCTGTGAATGTCTTATTTTATGCCCTAGGACTACTCTATGACGATCCGGACAGAGTTGCCTCGGCAGAATCACATCTCAGAGCCCTGAAACAGGGTCGTCGCACTGCTGAGGAATACTGTGCGGAGTTCAGGCGCTGGTCCACCGACAGCGAGTGGAAGGACCCAGCACTTCAGAGCCAGTTCCGGTAGGGCCTCTCTGAACAAAGAAAGGACTCTCTGGTGCAATACCCTGTACCAACTACACTGGAGAATCTGATGCAACTGGTCATCAAGATTGACCGCAGGTTTAAAGAAAGAAAGGCCAAGAGGGATACCTCTGTTTCTCCGTGCTCTTTTCTTACTCCTCCTGCAGTACCATTTGAAGCCGCTGAACCCATGCAGCTAGGTGCTTATCGACTCACGTCAGAAGAAAAGACCCGTAGACGTACGTTAGGCCTTTGTCTGTATTGCGGTAACAGGGGCCATCTCCTTCGTGCTTGCCCAAACAAGTCTGACAAGTCGGGAAACGAGCAAGCCTAGAGAATGTGGAAGAGGTTCGTCTAGGTTTACAAATCATATCTTCCAAAAATGCACTCCTGGTTCCGGCGGTTATCACCTTTGGAGCACAATCTGCTCCTGTCTCTGCCTTCCTAGACCTGGCTCATTCCTTGGGGATACCCATTATTAAGCTTGAATCACCCATCACTGTCTGTGGTTTGGATGGAGGTCCTCTACCAGGTGGGAAAGTGTGTTCTCAGATGCCATTATTACAACTAACCGCGGGGGCGCTACATTCCGAAGCCTTGTCCTTTTTCCTTATTAGGTGCTCTTCCGTTCCGGTAATCCTAGGACATCTTTGGCTACAGCTCCATAATCCGGTCATTGATTGGAACAAGGGAGATATTATCCACTGGAGTCCATCTTGTTCTTCGTCCTGTTTGTCTTCACCTGTTCGATTGCTCCAGGTCTCCTTGGATCAGCTGCCGGCACCCTACCACGAGTTTCAAGATGTATTCTCCAAACGGGCAGCTGACACGTTACCTCCGCATCGTGATTACGATTGTGCTATTGACCTTATCCCGGACTCTAAACTTCCTAAGGGAAGACTGTACTCTCTCTCGATTCCGGAGACTTAGGCCATGGAGGAATACATTAAAGAAGATCTGAGAAAAGGCTTCATTAGACCTTCCAGATCCCCGGTTGGAGCCGGATTCTTCTTCGTGTCTAAAAATGACGGCTCTCTTAGACCCTGTATTGATTTTCGTGGGTTAAATAAAATAACTATCAAGAATACCTACCCACTTCCTCTTATTTCGGTCCTGTTTGATTAACTTAGAAGCGCCTCCATATTCACCAAGATTGATCTTCGAGGAGCATATAATCTTATACGCATCAGGAACGGAGATGAATGGAAGACCGCATTTAATACCCACACAGGCCACTACGAGTACCTGGTCATGGCTTTTGGTCTGTGCAACGCACCTGCTGTCTTCCAGGATTTTATTAACGATGTGCTACGAGAATTCCTTGGGCGTTTTATCGTAGTATATCCGGATGATATCCTAATATATTCTTCATCCGTGGAACAGCACCGTCTCCATGTGAAACAGGTTCTTACTAAACTTCGACAACATCAACTCTTCGCCAAATTAGAGAAGTGCGAGTTTGAAGTCCAAAAAGTCTAGTTTTTAGGATATATCATCTCTCCGGAGGGTTTCTTCATGGATCCCAGCAAGGTCCAAGCAGTCTTAGAATGGGTACGCCCAACCAATCTGAAGGCCTTACATAGATTCTTGGGCTTTGCGAATTATTACTGCAGATTTATTCATTCCTTCTCCGATATTGTGGCTCCTCTTACGGCCCTAACTCAGAAAGGGGCTGATGCTACTAATTGGACCTCGGACGCTATTGCCTCTTTTGAAGCCCTGAAGTCTGACTTTGCCTGCGCTCCAGTCTTAAGGCATCCCAATCCTGATTTGCCATTTGTCATCGAAGTGGATGCCTCTGATAGAGGTGCTGGTGCTGTCTTGTCCCAGAAGGATCCCAGGCAGCATAAATTGCACCCATGTGCTTATTTCTCACGAAAATTTTCGGCTGCTGAGAGAAATTATGATGTAGGTAACAAAGAACTGTTGGCTATTAAATGGGCGTTTGAGGAATGGCGACACTGGCTGGAGGGTGCTGTTCATGTTATCTCTGTGCTCACAGACCACAAAAATTTGCTGTTTATTGAATCAGCCAAACGTCTAAACTCCAGACAGGCACGTTGGGCCTTGTTCTTTACCCACTTCAATTTTACCATTTCGTACAGACCAGGTTCTAAAAATGTTAAAGCGGATGCACTCTCCCGCAGCTTTGTGTCCTCTCATGCTCCTTCCATTATGCCGCTTCCTATTGTGCCCTCATCCACTATTCATTCGGGATTGACCCAAGATTTGGGTGCTGTTCTTCAAAGGTTCCAAAAAAATCGCTTCTCCGGAGACTCCGTCAGGTAAATTGTTTGTACCAGTCCACCTCAGGAAGGCTGTACTATCCGAGTCTCATGACAACAAGGTTGCTGGGCATCCTGGAGTATTCAAGGCCACTGAAATTCTCTTACGCACAGTATGGTGGCCTTCCTTGACCTCTGATGTTAAAGAATTTGTACTCTCGTGTAAAAATTGTGCCAGAACTAAGACCACCAGAAATCCTTCATCAGGTTTACTCATGCCGTTATCTACTCCAAGTAAACCTTGGTCACATCTATCCATGGACTTTATGGTAGACTTACCTTAGTCATTCGGACACAACACTATCTGGGTCGTGGTCGATCGTTTTAGTAAGATGGCTCATTTCATCGCTCTGGCAGGATTACCCAACGCCGAAACTCTGGCATCTTTATTTATTCACCATATTTTCCGCCTCCACGGATTGCCTGAAGATATTGTCTCTGATCAGGGCTCTCAGTTCATTGCCCAGTTCTGGAGATCTTTTTGTAACCACCTTGGCATTAACGTCAGTTTGTCCTCTGCTTACCATCCGCAATCAAATGGACAAACAGAGAGAGTTAGTCAATCACTGGAACAGCTTCTTCGATTCTACATTTCTAAATTCCATAA
Organism: Mixophyes fleayi; assembly: GCF_038048845.1. Lineage (NCBI taxonomy): Eukaryota > Metazoa > Chordata > Amphibia > Anura > Limnodynastidae > Mixophyes > Mixophyes fleayi. Next base: position 74,217,992 of record NC_134409.1, read on the forward strand.
TAACTGGTTGTCTTTACTCCCATGGGCCGAATTTGCCTACAATAACTCCGGCCATTCTTCCACTCGCACATCCCCTTTCTTTTGTAATTACGGCCTTCATCCTAGGTCGAACTCTCTGGCGGAAATCAAACCTTCTGGATCTGCTGAGGTACACCAAACAGCTTCTCGACTCAAAAACATTTGGAAAAGGGTCCATGCTGCCTTGCTTCAGGCCTCTGCCAGGTCCAAATTTTTCCCAGATCGTGATCGCAGGAACTGTTCTCTTAAAGTATGAGACAAAGTCTGGTTGTCCACCCGGAATATTAGGCTGAAACAACCCTGTAAAAAGCTGGGACCTAGTTTCATTGGACTCTTTTCTATTATTAAAAAAGCTAACCCAGTTGCCTTCAGGCTGAAGATTCCATCTTCTTTGAAAATACCTAACACGTTCCACTGTTCCCTTCTTAAACCGGTTATCTTATCCTCTAAGTTTGCAACTCCAAAAGAACCCAGGCCTCGACCAGTTAATCTGCGTGGTTCCAAAGAATTTATTGTAGAAAAAATTCTCGACTTCAAGTGGGTTCAGGGACAAGTTCATTTTCTTGTACATTGGCAGGGCTACGGCCCAGAAGAACGTTCTTAGGTCCCCTGGAGATGCCTACATGCCAACAAACTTCTCCGAGAGTTCTTTAAACGGTTCCCTGGAAAGCCTGGATGTCAGGGTTCCTTGACCCCTCCTCAATGGGGGGGTACTGTTACAAGCCGCGGCGGTGCCCAGCTGCCACGACTCTCTCTTCTGCGTCCCGGCCGTCACTATGAGCGTGGCCCAATTACAACCCTCTTAGGCTAACCATCCCTCATGCCCCATTGGCCACTGGTTCTTTATTAGGCAGGGAGGACTTAGCCTCCTTGCTGGTTATAGTTCAGTGTATCTGTGCCTAGCCTGCTCCTGTTTCTTTTGTTGGTGGATTATTCCTGTATTCTGATTACTCGTGTATGACCCCTTGCCTGTTTCCCAGATTTTGCCATTTTGCCTGTGTCCCTGATCTTTTGGCCTGTACCCCGGATTCTGCTGTCCAGCTCGTGACCCTGACCTGTTGGCGTGTTTATGACCATCCCTTTCTGCAAGTGACCTCTGACCTTGGCTTGTCTCTGGAAATACTATCAGCCAGAACTCTCCGTTCCTGGGTTCTCCCTAGTCGGTACGCACTTCATGACCCTCTGCTAGTCTGCGGCCAAGTCTGTCCCCACCACTAGGGGCTCCAGTGAACACCTGACTGGCAGAGTAGACTCCGGGTTGTGCTGTACCGGCTAGAGGGGTTCCTAACACATATTGGGGGACAAATTGAAAAGTTTTGAGGGACTCGAGTCATTTCAGAAATCTTATGAAAAAGTTAAAAATGACTTGGATCTCTATGAGAAAACCATTATTGAGAAGAAACGTAATAAATTTTCACGAGATAAGGAAGAATATGTACAAGATAAAGTCTTTAAATGGTACACAAAAAAATCCTCTAAAAAAAACACCTATTTACAGTACATCTGATGTAGATTCATTGGAAAATGAAATGTCAGATCAATACAATTCAAGAAATCCAGGTGATTTAACCCAAACGAGGGATTTTTTAGGGATAGGTACCAAAAACAAAGACAGAAATGGTCCAGAAAACCCCACAAATTACGCAGGGGGCGGGGGGGAGAAGTTTAAGGGATATAAAAAGGAAAGAGATGGAGGAACAGGGGAGTCAATTTCACATGAGGAGGAATTACAGACGGACCAGATTTTAGAAGACTCCCTCGGGATTATCAATCTGTCAGACAAAACTCTAACCCCTACTCAAATCTCTTTACCTAGCCTTTCCTTTTCTCTCAGTCAATATTTAAACAGATTTAAGTGGGAAAAGGACCTTGTATTATTCTCGAGAAAATTATTGCTAAATAAGTTCTTCCGAATCAAACAAAGAGAGGATAGTATTCCCACATTACAAGGGTCCACCAATGTGGAAGAAAATCGGGTTTCCTTAAACACGGAAGAAGATAAACAAGCTCTCACAATATTGGAAGAATTGTATAATCCTAGTCCAGAAATGGAAGAAGTGTCAATGTCTCGAGTAAATTCTAGAATGGAAAAACTACCCAACATCAAGCCTAAATCTACTTTCTTTCCGGATTTTTCAATCTGTCCACAAGTTGGGATATACAGGGATTTAGTTTCCAAGGATCTGGATAGATTATTTCTGAGAAGTAACAAATCTCAATCTGGCAATTTAAGCAGAGAAGAAAGTTTGGCATTAAGAGAGATATCTGAATGGGAAGACATTCTAATCAAACCCTCGGATAAAGGGGGAACATTGTGTTGTGGCCGAAACAACAGTACTTGAAGGAAGTCTACCGTCAACTGGACGACAAAAATTGTTATAAAAGGATTATCTTTAATCCAACTGCTAATTTTTTAGTTAATTATAACAACATTGTTGATCAAGCCTTTCAGAACAATATAATCTCAAAAATAGACCATGAGTTTCTCAGAGTAACCAATCCTAGAATTGCCACAATATACATGCTGCCCAAGATTCATAAAAATGAGCAATCACCTCCAGGGAGACCGATTGTGTCAGGCAATGGTAGTCTAACTGAAAAAGTCAGCAAGTTTGTAGATCATCATTTGCGTAAACATGTAATATGTTTGGACTCATATATCAGAGATACAAAGGATGTCTTGTCCAAATTAAACAACATCATTATTAAACCTACCATCAAATTTGCGTCCTATGATATTGAGTCTCTCTACACCAATATAGTACATACAAATGGAATCCATGCAGTAAGATACTTTCTGGATATGGAGAGGAATGCTGAGTTTTTGGAGTTTCTTGTCACTCTGCTTCAGTTCGTACTAACTAAGAACTACTTTGTGTTCGAAGAGAAATTTTTCTTGCAGCTAAGGGGAACTGCGATGGGGACGGCCTGTGCTCCCACCTATGCTAATTTGTATCTGGTGGGAGAAAGAAGTAGTCTTCCACCCACAGAATGAGAAATACACGGACCACATATTAATGTGGTTAAGGTACATAGATGATGTATTCCTACTGTGGGATGGAGATGAAAGACTTTTTCATGAGTTTATGAGCTCTTTAAATGTAAATGAACTTAATTTAAAACGGACATTAGAAATACGTGAATCATCAAAAACTTTTTGGACTTAACCTTCTACAAAACTGAAGATGGTAGTCTACATACGAACATGTACAGGAAGAAAACAGCCACGAACAGTTTATTATACTCATCCAGTTCACATTTCCCACTGGTTATCACAGGTATACTGAAAGCTGAATTGTTAAGAACTAAGAGAAATTGCTCTGATGAATCAACTTATAAACAAAGATCGAACGAATTGAAAAGCAGATTGATAAGAAGAGGTTATGATAGCACTACCATCAAAAGAGCTGAGAACAATGTGTCAAAATTGAATTGTGAATATATAATTAATTCTGTAGTTAACTAAATGATCGGGTGCACCTGTCCCCAAGATGTATATTTCAATGCTATTAAAGCCAGATTGGTATGTACATCTGTGAGGAAGTTTGTGGCTTGCCTGGTGCGGTTTTCTCTTTGTAGCAATTAATTTGACACCTGGCCTGTCTGGCTGCTACTGCTTTAAATACCTATCCGTTTCACTAAACCATTGGTGGTTATAGCGTTCACACACTTGCTTCTCCGTGCTCCTGTTCCTATGTATATTCTGCTTTTTGTCTGATACTCTGTCTTGAACTGTGCCTCTGACCTGAGGACTCCTGATTGCTGCCAAGATTGATCTTAATGCTTGTGACACCGATTACGTATATTGCTGTCTGGACCAACCCTTTTGCATGGTGTTTGACTATCGTCTGAGATGCCACTTCCCAGCCACAGAATTGTGGTGCCCGCTATCTGCTCTGTTTGATCTTCCCATGTCAGCTGTTTCACTATCCAGATTAATAGATCTGCACATTCCCTTGCACTGTGTGTTTCTCTCCAGTGCCATCCATACACAGGCCATAACTGGCATTACATCCATCATCTACTTACTCTACACTTCCAAGTTGTTAAGGTTGGTACTACATTCTACTGCAACTCAGTATATCTGTTTAATCTGGTCCAGGTGCATACTGTATCCCTGTTGCCATAGAGATCTCTGTTCATCATCTCACTACCAAGTCCTCTGTGGTGCCCAGCTACCTAAGTTAAGTTATCACTACTCAAGATTAGGTCCTGGAGACAACCAAGTAGCTTTAAAGATATCTGGCTCGATGAGAATGGGGATTGTTAAATGTGAAGCTCTCCTCTACAACAGTTCTGATAACTTAATTGGTAGGGTGATATGTGACAGTAATGAATACAAATAAAGGTGAAGTTTTAATAGATTCAATAAATTAATGAAAGGGCACCACATTATGACAATCTTACAGTCCTTCTGTGTAGTTTTTTATACATCCCTGCCCAGTACAAATATAATGAGGAGTGTACAGGTACTTCCAGACATTGTTCAGCATGTCCCTGCTGTACATCATGCCTTTCAAGTAGGTGGCAAGGTCCTGTCAATAAAAGTGTGTTTAAAGCTTTAAAAAGTACAAAGTATGTAAGCGTTTCTGAATTGCACACTTTTTCTGGCATCCAGTTAGTTTGGTATTATAACAGAATTGACATAATTGTTTCCTTTTTAAGGTGCACTTATCTGCTACCTCCACATCTACTGGTTGCTGTGCTGAGGGTGGCAGCCCATGTCTTTGTGAAGCATCTGTTGATTGAGACAACAGACAGTTTAGTCATTTATGTATATTAGTTTTGTTTAAAATCCAAAACAGCAGTCAATAGACCAAAAGGTGCTTTGTGAAATAAAACGTTCTAGAAGTTAAAATAAACCACACAAACAGTAGGCAGCTTCACGTCTAATGGCAACAAAATATAACTTAGTCCGGCACTGAAATGACTGCTCAGACTCGGTACCAGCGCTGGGGATCTGCACCCCAAAAGTAGATAATTAAACAACCAAGGTATGCGGTGGTGTGTCCGAGTCTGCCACAAAAACACTCATGCACAAAGTATATATTTATAAAATGTTTATTCTAACATATAAAAAACCATAATAGGTACAACCAATGAGGACTATAATCTGTGCCAAAACAATTGGTAGCGAGGTAGGTGCACCTACACGTTTAACCAGATATTATATGTACCAGTCCAGCAACTGTATAAAAACCGTTCCACTCTAATATTATAGAGATTGCGATATATTTTTCACGAAATTTCCAAACCCTGTCAGGGAATTTAAATGGAGAATAAAGTGATGTGTTTGGGAGGTCCAACTCCGGAATAACTGATGAAATCCAATACGAAATGTCAAAAGGTAACAAAGGTCTCTTACCAATTCTGGCGATGTATTATAAGACCAGTACCTTATTCTGTACTATGTACTGTGTAACCGACATGGATCCTCCTCCTCTAGATGCAGAAAATATACGGAGCTCTATGGATAGCTCTTGTTCTCACCACATGAACTCCAAACACTAGCGCGTGGTCTCGCTAGTGACCGACGTCATAGAAGTGCGTCCCCGTCTCCTCCGGGACTCCTCGGGACTCTTCAAAAGTATAAAGTTGAACGGTGGTAGAAAGATGCACTGGTATAGGCACTAGACTGTAGTCCACAAGAATGATTAAAATAATTGCTGTTCATCTGACGCGTTTCATCCCCATATAGGCGATTTCCTCAGAGATAGTTTCCACACTGACTTCAGTCGTCTTTCAAGACCACAGCAAATTACAAACAATTAACACCTCCAAAGTATAGGAGATTACTTCTAGCAAGGGCTCTTGCTAGAAGTAATCTCCTATACTTTGGAGGTGTTAATTGTTTGTAATTTGCTGTGGTCTTGAAAGACGACTGAAGTCAGTGTGGAAACTATCTCTGAGGAAATCGCCTATATGGGGATGAAACGCGTCAGATGAACAGCAATTATTTTAATCATTCTTGTGGACTACAGTCTAGTGCCTATACCAGTGCATCTTTCTACCACCGTTCAACTTTATACTTTTGAAGAGTCCCGAGGAGTCCCGGAGGAGACGGGGACGCACTTCTATGACGTCGGTCACTAGCGAGACCACGCGCTAGTGTTTGGAGTTCATGTGGTGAGAACAAGAGCTATCCATAGAGCTCCGTATATTTTCTGCATCTAGAGGAGGAGGATCCATGTCGGTTACACAGTACATAGTACAGAATAAGGTACTGGTCCTATAATACATCGCCAGAATTGGTAAGAGACCTTTGTTACCTTTTGACATTTCGTATTGGATTTCATCAGTTATTCCGGAGTTGGACCTCCCAAACACATCACTTTATTCTCCATTTAAATTCCCTGACAGGGTTTGGAAATTTCGTGAAAAATATATCGCAATCTCTATAATATTAGAGTGGAACGGTTTTTATACAGTTGCTGGACTGGTACATATAATATCTGGTTAAACGTGTAGGTGCACCTACCTCGCTACCAATTGTTTTGGCACAGATTATAGTCCTCATTGGTTGTACCTATTATGGTTTTTTATATGTTAGAATAAACATTTTATAAATATATACTTTGTGCATGAGTGTTTTTGTGGCAGACTCGGACACACCACCGCATACCTTGGTTGTTCACGTCTAATGGCACCTATTTGCACAACCTAAGAGTGAAAACACAAAACAGAAGCACCAAAACATTAATAACACATGTTTAAATGGGTAGTGAATAGATGGCCGCGTAACAAATAATAATAAATATATGGCTTATCTGATTGCAAGCAGACTCGATCCATATGAGAATCATAAACTGCAGCTCAAGCAACTATGCCGCCTTCAATATTCTGATCTTAATAACGCCATATAATGGCAAAGTTTCACACTCATTTGTACACAATTTTGTATCCCAAAACACAAATGTTAATTGTGTTTTTTTCCCATTTTCTTTCAAAGGAGACAAGGTTTACCCCTTCAGCCCTTGGCTCCTCACTCCAATTTTACATCCAAATACAGAGCATTCTGCATATATCTCAACAAGATGGAGGGATTTGTCACGGTCACTAGGAGTCTTGACCCAGAATTTATCAGATGTAGCTTCTCCAGGAACTCCCGCAAGGAAGTATGGGTTTTAGCGGCTTTCACTGTGCAGGTCGCGGCCCCTGGAGAGTATGGTAAATTGACGGATACAGCTATACACGATGAGAGCAAGGACTTCCTTGAGCTGGGTAGAAGGAGGAATGCCAGGAGAGTCTCTGAGTACTAGGAGTTGTACTGACACAGCGAGAATGATGACCAGTAGTAACTGGGAATGAGAAGTTCCACAGTGCCTAGTATGTGGATAAACTGTAACAGACGGATACTTTGCGGCTGTAGAGAAAAACTATTCAAGTAGCCAATAATACAAAGTAGCAGAGAAGTCAGCGACTAGCAGATATTACCACAGATGCAAAGTAGAAACTTAGTCCCGATAATAGATAACATACAAGGTGGCGTGGAACGATCAGCGACTGACAGGCATTACCACTGGCGTGGAATAGAGGCTTGTCCAGATTGCAGGTAAGATACAGATTAGCATATAGCGATCTGCGGCTGACAGGTATTACCACTGGCGTGGAGTAGAGACTTGTCCAGATTGCAGGTAAGATACACGGTAGCGTGGAGCGGTCTGCGGCTGACAGGTATTACCACTGATGTGGAGTAGAGACTTGTCCAGATTGCAGGTAAGATACAAGGTAGCGTGGAGCGGTCTGCGGCTGACAGGTATTACCACTGGCGTGGAGTAGAGACTTGTCCAGATTGCAGGTAAGTGTCCACAGCAGACAGGAACCACGACCAGGAACAGAGAACTTCTTGGTTACCTCAGAGGAATGAGGACGAACAACAGGCAAAGGTAGTAGGGCAGCAAGTGTCTTAAATAGTGAGAAGTAATTAATCATCCAATGAGGAGAGGAACAAGGTGTCACTCACCGGACTGTGAGTGCTTCTTCCCGGACTATTAGGAACCGTGGACGTCCTCTATCCTGAGGGACTGCGCATGCGCAGCCCTTTCCAAACCTTCAGTGTATGTTCCTTTAACTTAATTGGCAGATCAGGCAACCTCCCTATATTAAGCACCTGTGGTCAACACCACGTTGCCTGATCTTGGAGTCTCATTCCCCATGAGTCTCTGAAGGTGTTCCTGTGTTTCCTTGTTTATTCAGCCCAGCTGATTCCTGTGGTTTCCAAACCACTTCTACCTCTGTGGTTTCCAAACCACTTCTACTACTGTGGTTCCCATACCACTTCTACCATCTACTGTATCATCGTGACTGTGAGCTGATTCCTATCCGCTGCCTCCGTGCACTACAGTCTTCTAATCACTTCAACTCTACCATGTATCATTGGGACTGTTAGCTGATGCCTATCCGCTGCCTCTGTGCACTACAGTCCTTCATCCACATCCACTCACCTGTTCATGATTGTGACTGCCAGCTGATTCCTATCCGCTGCCTCCGTGCACCACAGGCTTCAACCTGCAACTCGTCTGTGTTTCATCATCGTGACTGTTTGGCTGATTCCTATCCGCTGCCTCCGTGCACTACAGTCTTCAACCTGCAACTCGTCTGTGTTTCATCGTGACTGTTTAGCTGATTCCTATCCGCTGCCTCTGTGCGCTTCAGTCTTCAGTCCTTGTCAACTCTACCGTGTTTCCTTGAGTCTGCTGCCACTATTGCTACCCGCTACTCTCCGTGATCAACTGTTCCAGTTCAACTCTGCTCCGGTGTCCCATCGTTACTGCACCTGCTGGTTGCTATTGGTTACCTCCGTGTTCCCGCAGAGACCCACTGCTGTTACTTCTCAGCGCTACTCATCCATCTACTGCTGATCCGCTCTCCACGCCTTCCTGTGTTCCCTGCTGGTCTACCTACCTGTGCGCTGCACCTGCTAGACCCCCGCTTCACCCATCCGGGGACTTGTATCCTGCTGGCCTCCTGCCCTTCAGGTATCTCTGCACTCCTGTCTGACTGCCTTCTCCTGAACCACGGTATGCATACTTCCCATTGACTGTGCTGTGTATTGCATACCTTGCTGGACTGTGTTGGTTCTCCTCTGGAGTGTACTATCCGCTGAGTCTATTGCCATCATTGACTGTGTTGGTTCTCCTCTGGAGTGTACTATCTGCTGACTCTACTGCCATCATTGACTGTGTTATCTCATGCCGGATTACTTCAAGAGACTTTCTATATTGGCAGTGTTGTTCAGTCATTTATACATTTATATTGTGCATATTACTGTGGATCAAAGTCAAGGTGCCCGTGTATATATTGTGTTGCAGTCTCTCCCCGTGCACCTCCTCACATATATATTCAGTGGTACAACTTGCTAGTGGCAGACCACTGACTCCTGTTTACAGTTTCACCTGTTCCAGTATCCTCTCACATAGCAGTGGTACAACTTGCTAACGCAGACCACTGACTCCCCGGATACCTCCACTTGGATTCCATTCCTTCACTCAGACAGCGGTACAACTTGCTATCCGCAGACCGCTGACTCTCATCACCTCCTCGTTTCTGTTGGACATTCCTCCTCACTATAGCAGTGGTACAACTTGCTACCGCAGACCACTGACTACCTTCACGTGTCCTTTGTCCATACAGTTCCTCGTGTATTATTACCTCCATATTGCCAGTGCTGCTAGTCATAGACTTTCCTGAGCATCTCATCATCTGCTATTTCCTGTTCCGTGATCACCCTGCTACCAGAGTACCATATTACCACCTATACTGCTCTGGTAAGCCTATCACCTGGTGATCCCTGGGTAAAGACTCCTAGTGCCCGTGACAGTAAGATCAGGCCATGACAGACCCAGATACGGAACCTACCGCTAAAGAGATGCTGCAGCACCTGGTCAGCCGTGTGGAGCAACAGGATGCTCGCCAACAGCTGTTACTTCAATGTTACCAATCTTTAACCTCCCAAGGAACATCTGGACAGACTGTTACAGCTAATATTGAAGCTCCTGTGCTTTCCTCCGTTTCCCCAGTGCCATCCCAGGTGTCTACAGTTTCTACGCTTCACCTGCCTACTCCGTCAAAATATGACGGGGACCCCAAAACTTGTAGAGGTTTCCTTAACCAATGTTCAGTCCATTTTGAACTTCAACCTCAAAATTTTTCTACCCATCGTTCCAGAGTGGCCTATCTTATCTCATTGTTTTCTGGACAAGCCCTGGCTTGGGCCTCCCCTCTGTGGGAGAGAAACGATCCAATTCTACAAGATAGTGCCAAATTCATTTCCACGTTCCGAAGTGTGTTCGATGAACCAGGTCGTGTGACCTCCGCTGCCTCCAGTATTCTTCGCTTACGACAAGGTTCTCATACAGTAGGCCAGTACGTCATCCAATTTAGGATCTTAGCCTCTGAACTTCAGTGGAACACTGAAGCATTAGTTGCCGCCTTCTGGCAGGGGCTCTCCGATAAAATTAAAGATGCACTGACTACCCAAGAGCTTCCTTCGTCACTAGAAGATTTGATCTCTCTTTGCCATCGTGTAGACATGAGATTTCGTGAAAGAGAATCTGAGAAAACAACTTCTGCTAAAGCACCTCTTCGTTCAAACCCTCAATTTCGTCCAGTTTCACCTTCTGTGATTCCCATGGAGATAGGACGTTCCAAATTATCTTTAGAAGAGAGGAAACGAAGAGTAAAGAATAGACTCTGTATCTATTGTGCTGATTCCACACATATGCTCAGTTCTTGCCCTAAGAAATCGGGAAATGCCAGGCCCTAACTAGTTCTGGAGAGGTGAAGTTAGGGTCCCTGGAGTCCTCTCCATTGTCTATGAAATCTAAAGTCTGCGCTTTCGATGTTACGATTTCCTTTGCTACCAAATCCTTTGAGTCACAGGCATTGATTGATTCCGGAGCAGCAGGAAATTTCATTTCTAAATCACTAGTGAATCAATGGTCCCTACCAGTGATCACTTTAAAAACACCCATTACTGTGACGGCTATAGATGGATCACGTCTCATCAATGGTCTCATCACCCAGAGTACGTCTCCAGTAACCCTTCAGATTGGTGTACTACACCATGAAGAAATTTCGTTTTTAATTCTTCCAGTTACGACAAGTCCGATTGTCTTAGGCCTTCCATGGCTTCAATGTCACTCTCCCCAGATTGACTGGCGCACCCCTCAAGTTACGTCTTGGGGGTCTGAATGTCACCATCGTTGTCTCTCTCAAGTTATTCCTCTTAAAGTACAGCAATCTTCCATCTCATCTTCCTCCCCGGGACTCCCTCCTCAGTATGCTTCATTTGCCGATGTGTTTGATAAAGCTCAGTCTGAACGTCTTCCTCCTCATCGTTCTTGGGATTGTCCGATCGACCTTCTACCTGGCAAGACTCCTCCCAGGGGTCGGGTCTATCCTCTCTCGTTACCTGAAACTCAAGCCACATCTGAGTACATACAGGAGAATCTCCAGCGTGGGTTCATTCGACCTTCCACCTCTCCCGCTGGAGCTGGGTTCTTCTTCGTCAAAAAGAAGGATGGATCATTACGCCCTTGTATAGATTTTCGTGGACTCAACGCCATTACTATCAAGAATCGGTATCCCATTCCGCTGATCACTGAGCTATTTGATCGCATCAAGGGAGCTCGGATATTTACTAAGTTGGATCTTCGTGGTGCCTACAATTTAATTAGAATCCGTTCCGGTGACGAATGGAAGACCGCGTTTAACACCAGAGATGGGCATTACGAATATTTAGTAATGCCCTTCGGGCTGTGTAATGCCCCCGCGGTTTTCCAGGGTTTCATCAATGAGATCTTTCGGGACTTATTATATGTATGTGTCGTTGTCTACCTGGACGACATATTGATCTTCTCACAGGACCTGCCTTCTCATCACCAACATGTGGCAGAGGTCCTCTCCAGACTACGGAGAAACTCGTTGTTCTGTAAATTGGAAAAATGTTCATTCGAGTTACCCCAGATTCCATTCTTGGGGTATATAGTTTCCGGAGTTGGCCTGAAGATGGATCCAGACAAAGTAAATGCTGTACTACATTGGCCTCAGCCAACTACTCTTCGTGCCATCCAGCGTTTTTTAGGTTTTGCCAATTACTATAGACGCTTCATTCAAGACTTTTCATCCATTGCATCTCCCATTGTGGCCCTAACTCGGAAAGGGGCTAATACTAAGCAATGGTCATCTGAGGCTCTCCAAGCCTTTCAAATCCTCAAAGAGTCCTTCTCGTCTGCTCCCATTCTGCGACAACCTGATGTGACACTCCCCTTCTTCCTAGAAGTAGATGCCTCTAATGTGGGCTTAGGAGCTATTCTCTCCCAACGCTCGGAGCAACAAAATTACATCCTTGTGCCTTCTACTCTCGGGGTCTTCTGCCCGCAGAGAAAAACTATACTATCGGGGACAAGGAGTTGCTGGCCATCAAAGCTGCATTAGAGGAATGGAGATACTTGTTGGAAGGAGCTCGCCATCCGGTGACGATCTTCACGGATCATAAGAACTTGTCATATTTGCAATCTGCTCAATGCTTGAACCCTCGTCAAGCAAGATGGTCTCTTTTCTTTTCCCGTTTTGAATTAATTATAACCTTCAAACCAGCTGCTAAGAACAAGAAAGCTGACGCTCTATCTCGAGCTTTTGTGACGTCCTCTGATGTAGAAGAGGTTCCCAACCATGCTATTCTAGACCCCAAATGTATTTCTCTGGCTGCTTCATCCACCAAAATGCTACCATTTGGGAAGACCCTTGTGCCTCCTACTCTGAGGAGGAAAATCCTTTCGTGGTTCCATGCCTCTCGTTTTTCTGGACACGCCGGTGAACACAAGACCTTTGAGATTCTCTCTCGTAGTTACTGGTGGCCTTCAATGAGGAGAGACGTCAAAGAGTTTGTTGCTTCCTGTGATTTATGTTCTCAGTTCAAATCCTCCCGCAGAACTCCAGCAGGGTTGCTGCGACCACTACCCATTCCGTCCAAGCCTTGGACCCATATTAGTATGGATTTCGTTACTGATTTGCCACCAAGTAAGAATCACAATACTATTTGGGTAGTGGTAGACAGATTTTCGAAGATGGCCCATTTCGTCCCTCTGTCCGGTTTACCTTCCTCGTCTACTCTGGCTGAACATTTCATTAAAGAAATCTTCCGTATCCATGGATGTCCGTCTGAGATTGTGTCGGATAGAGGAGTACAATTCGTTTCCAGATTCTGGCGGGCCCTTTGTAAAACCTTGGGCATACGATTAGCACTCTCATCTTCTTACCATCCGCAATCTAACGGACAAACGGAACGAGTCAATCAAGATCTTGAGACCTTTATTAGGATGTTCTCTTCAGCCAACCAAGACAACTGGGTAGAATTGCTTCCTTGGGCTGAATTCGCCCATAACAACATGTACCATGAGTCATCATCCAAAACTCCATTCTTTGTGGTCTACGGTCACCATCCGTCTTTTCCGGAATTTCCTGCCCTCCCGCCCACCCAAGTTCCTGCTGTGGAGACTGCTTGTCAGACCTTCAAAAATATCTGGTCTCAGGTCAAAACCTGTTTAAAGAAGACATCTAACAAATATAAGTCTTTCGCAGATAAGAAGAGGCGGGCTATTCCACCACTAAAAATTGGAGATCGTGTCTGGTTATCCACCAAAAATATTCGTTTGAAGGTTCCATCTATGAAATTCGCCCCTCGTTTTATTGGTCCATATAGGATCATTCAAGTTATCAATCCAGTATGTGTTAAACTTCTTCTTCCTAAGAATCTTCGGATTTCCAATGCCTTCCATGTGTCCTTGCTCAAACCTCTCATCATCAACCGTTTCTCGACTCCTCCCTCAGCACCGCAGCCAGTTCAAGTTCATCAGGAGGAGGATTTCGAGATTACTGAGGTATTGGATGCAAAAATTTCGCGAGGAGTCCTCCGTTTCCTCGTTCATTGGAAGGGCTTTGGTCCTGAAGAGCGTTCATGGATCAAAGCTGAAGATCTTAATGCTCCTGCCCTTCTGAAGAAGTTTTATTCCAAAAATCCGGACAAGCCCGGTTCCAGGCGTTCTGTGCCCACCTTTAAAAGGGGGGGTACTGTCACTCACCGGACTGTGAGTGCTTCTTCCCGGACTATTAGGAACCGTGGACGTCCTCTATCCTGAGGGACTGCGCATGCGCAGCCCTTTCCAAACCTTCAGTGTATGTTCCTTTAACTTAATTGGCAGATCAGGCAACCTCCCTATATTAAGCACCTGTGGTCAACACCACGTTGCCTGATCTTGGAGTCTCATTCCCCATGAGTCTCTGAAGGTGTTCCTGTGTTTCCTTGTTTATTCAGCCCAGCTGATTCCTGTGGTTTCCAAACCACTTCTACCTCTGTGGTTTCCAAACCACTTCTACTACTGTGGTTCCCATACCACTTCTACCATCTACTGTATCATCGTGACTGTGAGCTGATTCCTATCCGCTGCCTCCGTGCACTACAGTCTTCTAATCACTTCAACTCTACCATGTATCATTGGGACTGTTAGCTGATGCCTATCCGCTGCCTCTGTGCACTACAGTCCTTCATCCACATCCACTCACCTGTTCATGATTGTGACTGCCAGCTGATTCCTATCCGCTGCCTCCGTGCACTACAGGCTTCAACCTGCAACTCGTCTGTGTTTCATCATCGTGACTGTTTGGCTGATTCCTATCCGCTGCCTCCGTGCACTACAGTCTTCAACCTGCAACTCGTCTGTGTTTCATCGTGACTGTTTAGCTGATTCCTATCCGCTGCCTCTGTGCGCTTCAGTCTTCAGTCCTTGTCAACTCTACCGTGTTTCCTTGAGTCTGCTGCCACTATTGCTACCCGCTACTCTCCGTGATCAACTGTTCCAGTTCAACTCTGCTCCGGTGTCCCATCGTTACTGCACCTGCTGGTTGCTATTGGTTACCTCCGTGTTCCCGCAGAGACCCACTGCTGTTACTTCTCAGCGCTACTCATCCATCTACTGCTGATCCGCTCTCCACGCCTTCCTGTGTTCCCTGCTGGTCTACCTACCTGTGCGCTGCACCTGCTAGACCCCCGCTTCACCCATCCGGGGACTTGTATCCTGCTGGCCTCCTGCCCTTCAGGTATCTCTGCACTCCTGTCTGACTGCCTTCTCCTGAACCACGGTATGCATACTTCCCATTGACTGTGCTGTGTATTGCATACCTTGCTGGACTGTGTTGGTTCTCCTCTGGAGTGTACTATCCGCTGAGTCTATTGCCATCATTGACTGTGTTGGTTCTCCTCTGGAGTGTACTATCTGCTGACTCTACTGCCATCATTGACTGTGTTATCTCATGCCGGATTACTTCAAGAGACTTTCTATATTGGCAGTGTTGTTCAGTCATTTATACATTTATATTGTGCATATTACTGTGGATCAAAGTCAAGGTGCCCGTGTATATATTGTGTTGCAGTCTCTCCCCGTGCACCTCCTCACATATATATTCAGTGGTACAACTTGCTAGTGGCAGACCACTGACTCCTGTTTACAGTTTCACCTGTTCCAGTATCCTCTCACATAGCAGTGGTACAACTTGCTAACGCAGACCACTGACTCCCCGGATACCTCCACTTGGATTCCATTCCTTCACTCAGACAGCGGTACAACTTGCTATCCGCAGACCGCTGACTCTCATCACCTCCTCGTTTCTGTTGGACATTCCTCCTCACTATAGCAGTGGTACAACTTGCTACCGCAGACCACTGACTACCTTCACGTGTCCTTTGTCCATACAGTTCCTCGTGTATTATTACCTCCATATTGCCAGTGCTGCTAGTCATAGACTTTCCTGAGCATCTCATCATCTGCTATTTCCTGTTCCGTGATCACCCTGCTACCAGAGTACCATATTACCACCTATACTGCTCTGGTAAGCCTATCACCTGGTGATCCCTGGGTAAAGACTCCTAGTGCCCGTGACACAAGGTTTTATCAGTCCTATAGGTCTGCACATGCGCAGACCTCTGGTCAAGATGGCGGACGGCCGTGGCGCAAGACAGGCGCTGGCAGAGCAGAGAGAGACCTAGGTCTTGAACCAGAGAAACTAACAGTCCTGTGAGTGACAGTACCCCCCATTTTAAAGGTGGGCAGAGAACACTTGGAACCGGGTTTGCCCGGATATTTGGTATAGAACCTCTTCAGAAGTGCTGGAGCTTTGAGATCATCCGCACGGATCCAAGAATGCTCCTCCGGACCAAAGCCTTTCCAATAGACCAAAAAGCGAAGAACCCCTGTGGAAATTTTTGAATCAAGGATGTGAGTGATCTCGAACTCTTCCTCCTGTTGAAGTTGGACTGGACGAGGTGTCGATGAAAGAACTGAAAATCGGTTGATGATGAGAGGCTTGAGTGACGAAGCGTGGAAGGAGTTGGAGATGCGAAGGTTCTTGGGCAATAATAGTTTGAAACAGACAGGATTTATCACCTGAGTGATTTTATATGGCCCAATAAAACGTGGTGCAAATTTAATGGAAGGAACCCTCAGGCGGATATTCCTGGTAGAAAGCCATACACGATCTCCAACTTTAAATGCCGGAATTGCTTGCCTCTTTTTATCGGCAAAGAATTTATATCTCGAGGATGCCTTCTTCAGGCAGGACCTAACCTGAGCCCAAATGGAAGTAAATTTCCGGCATAATACATTAACAGCAGGAACTTGGGTGGGAGGGAGGGAAGGAAATTCTGGGAGAGATGGATGATGACCGTAAACCACAAAGAATAGTGTATTGGAATATGATTCATGATACGTGTTATTATGGGCAAACTCAGCCCATGGGAGTAAGTCTGCCCAATTGTCCTGATTGACTGAAGAAAAAATTCTCACAAAAGTCTCTAGATCTTGGTTTACTCTCTCAGTCTGTCCATTTGATAGAGGATGAAGAAGATAATGACAACCGGATACCCAAGGTCTTGCAAAGGGCACGCCAAAATCTGGAGACAAACTGCACTCTCCTATCCGACATGATCTCAGACAGACATCCATGAATTCGAAATATTTCCCTGATAAAATGGTCTGCTAATGTAGAAGATGAAGGCAGACCTATCAAAGGGACAAAATGGGCCATCTTAGAGAACCTATCCACGATCACCCAAATGGTATTAAATTTTTTACTGGGAGGAAGGTCAGTGGTGATGAAATCCATACTTATATGGGTCCATGGTTTGGAAGGAATGGGTAGAGGTTGAAGCAGCCCCGCCGGTGCTCTACAGGAAGACTTAAATTGGGAACAAATATCACAAGCAGCAACAAATTCTTTGACATCCCTTCTAATGGTAGGCCACCAATAGCTTCGAGAGAGAATTTTCCAATGTTTTACGCACTCCGGAGTGGCCGGCAAAACGGGAGGAATGATACCATGAGAGGAACTTTTTTCAAAGAAGTGGAGGTACAAAGGTTTTCCCAAAAGGTGGAGTATTGGCCGAAGAAGCAGCTAGACTCACACATTTAGGATCAAGTAAAGGATGATCCACATAGTCTTCAAGGTCAGAGTAAGGAGCAACCGCCCGAGATAATGCATCCACCTTTTAATTCTTAGAAGCTGGTTTAAAGGTAATAATAAGGTCAAAGCAAAAGAAAAAGAGTGAACATCTTGCTTGACGGGGGTTCATACATTGAGCTGACTGAAGATAGAGAAGATTTTTGTGGTCAGTAAATATAGTTAACGGATGACGAGCACCTTCCAGCAGGTATCTCCATTCTTCTAAGGCTACTTTGATAGCCAATAGCTCCTTATCCCCAATAGTATAATTTTTCTCTGCAGGCAGTAGACTTCAAGAGTAAAAGGCACAAGGATGGAATTTCTTTTGTACCGACTTCTGAGACAGAATGGCCCCTAGTCCGACATTAGAGGCATCAACTTCGAGGAAGAACGGGAGAGTTACATCAGGTTGTTGAAGAATTCGAGCAGTGGAGAATGCCTTTTTGAGAACCTGGAATGCTTGGAGAGCCTCAGGAGGCCATTGCTTGGCATTAACACCCTTGCGGGTAAGAGCGACTATAGGAGAGACAATGGAAGAAAATCCTTGAATAAAACGTTGATAATAGTTAGCAAAGCCCAAAAAGGGTTGGATAGCTTTGCGTGTCGTTGGCAGAGGCCAATGCAGAACTGCGTTCACTTTTTCGGGGTCCCTCTCCAAGCCTACTCCAGACATAATATATCCCAAGAAAGGAATTTGAGATAATTCTCCAGCTTACAGAATAGTAGATTTTTCCGAAGCCTTGAGAGAACTTCTGCAACGTGTTGTCGATGAGACGAGAGATTTTGGGAGAAAATCAGTATGTCGTCTAGATAGACAACGACACATACATACAGCAGGTCCCGGAAGATCTCATTCACGAATCCCTGGAAGACAGCTGGGGAGTTACACAGCCCAAACGGCATGACAAGATATTCATAGTGTTCATCCCCGGTGTTAAAAGCTGTGTTCAATTCGTCTCCGGCCTTGATACGGATCAAATTGTAAGCACTGCGGAGGTCTAACTTGGTAAATATCCGAGCTCCCTTGATGCGGTTGAAGAGTTCACTGATCAAGGGGATAGGATAATGGTTTTTGATGGTTATTGCGTTAAGACCTCGGTAATCTATTCAAGGTCTTAATGAACCGTCTCTTTTCTTAACGAAAAAGAAGCCCGCTCCTGCGGGAGAAGTAGATGGCCAAATTAATCCATTAATCCAGGGTAGCATATAGCGATCTGCGGTTGAGAGTTATTACCACTGACGTGGAGTAGAGACTTGTCCAGATTGCAGGTAAGATACAAGGTAGCGTGGAGCAATCTGCGACAACCAGGTATTACCACTGGCGTGGAGTAGAGACTTGTCCAGATTGCAGGTAAGATACAGGGTAGCGAGGAGCGGTCTGCGGCTGACAGGTATTACCACTGGCGTGGAGTAGAGACTTGTCCAGATTGCAGGTAAGATACAAGGTAGCGTGGAGCGGTCTGCGGCTGACAGGTATTACCACTGGCGTGGAGTAGAGATTTGTCCAGATTGCAGGTAAGCGTCCACAGCAGACAGGAACCCTGAACAGGAACAGAGAACTCCTTGGTTACCTCAGATAACTACACATGTGTAGACCTCTGGTCAAGATGGCGGACGGCCGCGACGCAAGACAGGCGCTGGCAGAGCAGAGAGAGACCTAGGTCTTGAACCAGAGGAACTAACAGTCCGGTGAGTGACAGGGTTATTCACTTTTTTGAAGGATCAAATGAGTGAAATGAAGAAGCAATTCCTTAACAAGGGGTATAAAGATGCAGTGCTGGATAGAGCAATAGATCAAGTTATTGCTATAGATAGGGAACAGGTTCTTTAACCCTTCCCATAATAAAAAATCAGAGGGTGACAGAGTAGCCTTTATTACTCTAATTACTAATTACTTTAATTCACAATACAAGGAGATCGAACCTGTGAATTGTAAATATTGGGATATATTAAGAAAATATCCCACTCTTTTTGGTCCTATTTCTGAGAAACCTAAGTTCATATACAGAAAGGCCCCTAATTTAAGGGAAAATGTAGTGAAAAGTTCTTTAAATGAAGTTAAACGATAGGGGGTATCTTCAAAGGGTTTCTTTAGGTGTGGTATGTGTGCGGTATGTAGGGCCACTTTTTCCAATCAAAAAAGTAAAATTCCTAATTTTTAGGTTAAGGGCAAAATGTATCATATTAAGACCTTTTTGAGCTGCAATAGTTCCAATGCTGTGTATCTTTTGGAATGTAAGTGTGACCTCATTTATGTGGTACGGACTTCACGTCCATTAAAAACTAGATTATCCAAACATCTATATAATATCAAAAGAGGGTTTAAAAATCACTCTGTATCTTCTCATTTTAAAAGTCATCATAACTGTTCTGTTAGTGGCCTAAAAATGTTTTGGGCTATTGACAAATCAGAAAATAATTGGAGACGGAGAGATTCTTAACTAACCCTTGCCAAATGTGAGATGAATTGGATATATAGATTGGCTCCAAAGGGACTAAATCAGGATTTTGAACTTAAATGGTTCTTGACCGAGGATTAAATTAGTATTCAATTTTATTTGTATTTTATAGTTTAAAAGTATTTATTGTATTTTATTTTATGGGAATTTATATGTATTGTATGTATGTTTTAATGATTTGTAAACGCACAGCAATTTGTGAATTGAGGTAATTAGCCTCAGTATAAAGCTGAGTATCTTGTATCTTTTTCACCTTGAGAAAGGCTCCAGGAGAGCTGAAACGCATTGATGTGGATAGTAGGGAGAACAGGATTACCTTCAGAAAATAGAGAACACGATTACCTTACAAACTGAAGGGTCTGAACACTACTTACATCCTTATGCTGCTCTATCCTGGGTTTAAGCGTTTTTTTTATATAAGAATGTGCAATATCTTTGAGATCCAGTGCAGATCTAGGGCCTGATTCATTAAGGAACTTAAATTAAGAAGTTTCTTATTTAAGTCTCCTCGACAAAACCATGTTACAATGCAAGGGGTGAAAATTAGCTTTCTGTTTTGCAGATAAGTTACATACTGACTGTTTTTTCATGTAGCAAACAAATACTTGATAGCTTATTTGTACACTGAAATTTAAAGTTGATATTTGTGTGCTACATGAAAAAACAGTCAGTATTTAACTTATCTGCAAAACAGAAAACTAATTTTAACCCCTTGCATTGTAACATGGTTTTGTCCAGGAGACTTAAATAAGAAACTTCTAAATTTAAGTTCCATAATGAATCAGGCTCCTAGTGTTTATGTTTTTTGAGGTATCCTGAAGCTTGCTTCATTTTTTTATTGATGTGAGTGTATCAATAAAGTATTAAGAGATTGTATCCTACGGTTGTATGCTACGTGGATTTGTTTATTCTCTTTCATGTGACTTTTGGATTATCCCTCTGATTGGTCCACTGGGAGGTGTCGAAGTCAGCAAATTGGATAAAGTAATTTCAATTAATATCGAGCAAACTTGGTTGTCTTTGTCTGAAATTATGCGTAGAGCACGCTACGGCGTGGAAGGGCATGTATGCGGCCACAACACGTGGCAATAACAGGTTTTTACACTTTTACACACATTCACACATATATATATTTGCAGTTAGTACACATTAATTGTAGTTGCAACACATAGCTATTTATGTAAAAATATAGCAGTATTTATGTTTAATATTATAAGTTATATGCATGTTAGTGAAACCCAAGGTTCAGGTTGCAGGCACTGTGTCATGTTTAGTATCATTTTAATCCCCTATTCATCAGCAGTTGTCCGGTTCATTCACCAAAGAGATCGCACATTGCATACTCTAGTTAGCGATGTTAGGGAATAAATGTTTAAAGTGATACTGACTGTATAATGCAAATAGACTAGTTGAAATTGGATTCTTGGTGGGAAAGTCGGAGCACAACCCCTGGAGAGATGACCCCCACCTTTGGATATTTTGGTTTGAACTGGCCTATGACCTGCAGTACACTGGACCTTCCTGAAGCCTGGACCAATAGAAGCCAGCCACATCATCTGCATTGTTTTACTGTATTTCTGACTGCACATAAGCAGGGGCTCTGGGCTTAGTGACCAGTCTTCATTGACCACAGCCTTCAGACCTGAATGACTGTTCACTGGATCCAGAGCGCCTGCGATAAGTAACGGCTGTACTTGTTTTATTTCGCATTTATTTTTCTGCTACTTTTGGCTAATAAATTACTTTGTGCTTTGGAAACACACATCGGGATTCAATCCAATGTCAAGGGTATCTCATTATATGCAGGTCCTACACTGACCTATCTGCTTTAAACACCATTACAATGCAGTTAAAATCAGATGCACTCATCTCCCAGGTATAGGGGTTTACATCTAGCAAGGGCTGGCATGTGAGCCACACCCAAATGTGCCTTACATAGGCTTAATGGACAGCTGCTATGACAAAAAGGCAATATTTTCAAACAAAACCAGAGAAAAATAAGCCCGCACTCATGCTTTCATTTTGCTAGACACACCCAGATATGCAGTATAAAGGATATTCTCTGACAACTGTCTTTTTGTTTTGTAAACATATATGGGCATTTATATTGCCACGCAGCTGGTACCACATACAATAAGGGATATACCGAGCGCGGGCTTATTGTCAAGCAGCTGGTACCATATATAATGTGGGATATACCGAGTGCGGGCTTATTTTTCTCAGGTTAACTGAGAGTCTGAGGGAAGAACCTATAATGATAGTTGACATAGCTGGTAAGAAACAAACTTTTCTTGTAGATACAGGGGCGGCCAGATCTGTGATTACCTCTCGTTTAAATTTACAGGTAACTAGCAAAACTATTCCAGCTATGGGGGTAACGGGGAGAGTGTTAAATTACCCATTAACTAAACCCACAGAAGTTACTATTGGGCCTCTGCATACCAAGCATTCGTTTCTCTTGGCTGCAGCAGCTCCTACTAACTTGCTGGGAAGGGACTTGTTATGCAAAATGGGATATGTCATATACTGTACCCCTGATGGTGTATTCCTAGATATACCAGAGAAGGTCACGCATGAGGTACAGGATATATTGGACACCCACAAATGTTAATGTTGCACTCTACCGTTATAGAACAAAGTCCATCTCAGGTAAAGGGGATGTTGCTGGAAATACCGGGTTCCCTATGGACCAAAGATGGACAGGACATTGTATTGATGGCAAATGTAGCTCCTGTGATGGTAAATCTAAAAAGTGGCAGGATAGCTCCAAAAATCCCACAGTATCCATTAAAACCGGAGGTGGAATAAGGGGTGTATCCTGTTATCGAGAGGGGTATTGCAAGAAGGGATATTAATTCGTACATCTAGCACAGCCAATAGTCCCATTTTCTCTGTGAAGATGAGTGGGGGAAGGGGCTATAGATTAGTCCAGTGTAACAATTATGTAACGTGTACAACAATGCAGAATGTAGGTATAATATTGAGTACTTGCCTTACTCTAGATCAGCGCTGGCCAGCCGGTGGTGCGGAGTCTAACGAATCCCCTGGAGTTCACCAAGAACCGCCGCAAGGCGGGATGGGCTTTCCTGCGGAGGATTGCAGGTCGCGGTCCACTGGTCTGCCTCTAGAGGTAAGGATAAAAGATAGCTCACGATACACTGGAACTGGATGGTAGTATCAGGATAGCCGAGGTCTAGTACACTGGATAGAGATAATGCGTGGTACAACAAGCCTGGGTCTGGTACACTGGAGTGGAGATATATACGTAGTCAACAAACCGGGGTCTGGTACACTTGGAGCGGAGATATACACGTAGTCAGCAAGCCTGGGTCTGGTACACATGGAGCGGAGATATACACGTAGTCAGCAAGCCTGAGTCTGGTACACTTGGAGCGGAGATATATACGTAGTCAGCAAGCCTGGGTCTGGTACACTCGGAGTGGAGATAATCTGAGCAGTCAGCAAGGAGAACAGGTACACGGAGAATCACGAGGAATCACCTAGTCAGGAACATAGGAAGTTGCTCTGACGCTGCCCAGGCGTCAGAGCAGGTCTTTAGTAGTCTAGCAAGTTTGAATTCCCCGCCCCGACCATCACGTGACAGCGCCGCCGCAACCCGGAAGAGAGAGAGTATTGCGGCCCTGGAGCGAGGACAGGTGAGTTGTAACAGTAACCCCCTCCAAGAAAGGTGGACTCCGGAAACCTATACCGGCTTGGTGGGGAATTTCTTATGAAAGGCTCGCAGAAGTCGTGGAGCATGTAGATCAACAGCAGGGACCCATGAACGTTCTTCGGGCCCGTATCCTTTCCAGTCCACTAGAAATTGCAGAACTCCTCTTGACCGACGGGAATCCAGAATCTGTGTGACTTCAAACTCAGACTGTTCTTGAATTACCACAGGCGGTGGAGGCCTCTCAGTAGTAGAGAATTGATTGTTAATTACAGGTTTAAGGAGAGAAACATGGAAGACACTAGGAATATGTAATGAGGAAGGGAGTTTTAACATAAAAGCCACCGGATTGATAACCTTAGATATTTCAAAAGGGCCGATGAATCTAGCAGTCAATTTCTTGCTAGGAACCTTCAAATGGATGTTACGAGTGGATAACCACACCTTGTCCCCTGGGATGAACTTAGGAGCTACCCTCTTCTTCTTGTCATACGCCTTCTTAGTGCAGATAGCGGATCTCCTCAGGCTGGTTTTCACTAGATCCCAGATGTTAGAAAACCTGTGAAAGAGAGAATCCACCGCTGGTACCTCTGAATGAGGAAGAGAAGAGAAGGCTGGTAGCCTGTGATGACAACCATACAAGATAAAGAAGGGGGAATTGGAGGCTGCTTCATGGTAATGGTAGTTGTGAGCGAACTCTGCCCAGGGAAGGAGGTCAACATAATTATCTTGATTGGCAGAGATGTAATACCTTAGAAACTTCTCCAGTTCTTGATTAGTCCTCTCAGTCAACCCATTAGTCGGGATGATATGCAGATGAAAGATCCAGTTTGGTTCCTAATTTTTGGCAAAAGGCTCTCCAGAATCTAGATACAAATTGTGACCCACCATCAGATACTGTGCAGGACAGCCATGAAGTCGGAATATCTCTTTAATAAAAAGACCCGCTAAGACAGGAGACGAGGGGAGTTTCTTCAAGGGAATAAAATGTGCTATTTTAGAAAACCGGTCAGTGACGACCCAGATGACGGTGTGTCCTTTAGTACTTGGAAGGTCTGTGATAAAATCCATTGAAATATGAGACCATGGAATATCGGGAACAGGTAAAGGCATGAGTGGACCGGTCGGTCTCTGTCTGGGAATCTTATGCTGGGCACATCTTGAACAGGCAGAGACAAAAGACTTAACATCCCTACATATGGTAGACCACCAGTGTTTTCGGGAGACTAATTCCCAGGTCTTTCGCATCCCTGCATGTCCAGAAAAAAGAGAAGAATGAGCCCAATGTAATAATTTGACACGGAGGGGTGGAGTTACAAAAATGGTTCTATCCAGAGGACAACTTTTCTCGGTCAATGGGGACAAAGCCAATATACAGTTGGTATCCAAGATTGATTTGTTTCTCTCTGAGGCTTCGGTATTGGTAGCATCGAATGAGCAAGAAAGGGCATCCGCTTTGACATTTTTTGAGCCTGGCCAGAAGGTAATATTGATATTGAAGCGTGAAAAGAAGATGGCCTATCTGGCTTGACGAGGGTTTAGACAATGTGCAGACCGTAGATAAAGTAAATTTTTATGATCGGTGTATACTGCTACCGGAAACTGAGCACCCTCAAGTAAATGTCTCCACTCAGAGAGAGACAATTTGTTTGCCAAGAGCTCCTTATCACCGATTCCATAATTCTTCTCTGCAGGGAGAAACCGACGAGAAAAGAATCCACAAGGATGATATTTGCCACCTGAATCTTTCTGGGATAGTACCGCTCCTACCCCTACGGAGGATGCGTCCACCTCTACGAAAAAGTGCCTGGTTGAAGAAGAATGGGGGCTGTAGAGAATAAGGTCTTGAGATCCTTGAAGGTTTGAACTGCTTCAGGAGTCTAGATTTTAGGATTGGCGGATTTACAAGTGAGGGCTGTAATGGGAGCTACTAATGAAGAATAACCCTTAATAAACTGTCGATAATAATTAGAGAACCCTAGAAATCCGTGAGTAGCTTTAAGGCCTGATAGTTGTGGCCAATCCAGGATGGCCTTAAGCTTGGATGGGTCCATTTGAAGGCCAGTCTCGGATATAATATATCCTAGGAAGGGAAGGCTCTCTTGTTCGAACACACATTTTTCGAGTTTGCAAAATAATTGATATCTCCGAAGCCTACTCAGGACTTCTCTTACATGTCTGCAATGAGATGAGAGATCTGGGGAAAATATAAGGATGTCATCTAGGTAGATAACTACAAATTGATAGAGTAAATCTTGGAAGATCTCATTCATAAAGTTTTGGAAAACAGCAGGAGCATTACACAGCCCAAAGGGCATTACCAAGTATTCAAAGTGTCCATCCCGTGTATTAAAAGCTGTTTTCCACTCACCCCCTTTCTTTATTCTAATTAGGTTGTATGCACCTCTTAGGTCCAACTTAGAAAAAATAGAGGCCCCCTTTATTTGATCAAAGAGCTCAGAGATCAAAGGTAGGGGATATCTGTTCTTTACCGTGATAGAATTGATAGCACAGTAATCAATACAAGGGCGAAGACCCCCATCCTTTTTCTTTACAGAGAAGAGGCCTGCCCCTGCTGGAGATGATGATTTTCGTATGAATCCTCTCTTCAGATTTTCTTGAATGTATTCTGATACTGCATTAGTCTCAGGAACAGACAAGGGAAAAATGCGTCCGCGGGGAATAGGTTTACCAGGTTGAAGATTAATAGCACAGTCCCAACTCCTATGAGGTGGAAGTTTAGTAGCTTCCTGTTCACAGAAGATATCTGAAAAACTTTGGTAATGAATCTGCAATAATTGGGGGTTGCCCAGCTGAGCACTAATCTTGGAAAAAACAGGGGTTATCTTAGTCAAACAACTGCTGTGGCAAGCCGAACCTCAGGAAAGAATCTCACCGGAATGCCAGTCTATCCCAGGAGAGTGAAGACGAAGCCATGACAGGCCTAGGATCAAGGAGTTAATGGCCTTAGGAATTACTAAAAAAGAGATGGTCTCAACATGTAGCGCTCCAACTCTAAAAGTTAAAGGTATGGTTCTTAATAGAATATGTCCTCCAGAAATAGTACCTCCGTCAATGGCGGTCAGGGAGATGGACCTCTCTAAGGGCTGGGTAGTTGAGAGATGGTAGTTGAAGATATGAAATTGCTTGCTGCCCCGGAATCCAACAATGCAGAAACAGGGTGAACCTTAGAACCTACCACTACTTCACAGGGAATAATAAGATAATCTTTGCTGTTGAAAGAAGAGAGGATTTGAACAGAGGTACCTAGCGAAACCTCCCTAATAAACGTTAGGTTCTGTCGTTTCCCGGTCGCTTAGGACAAGTACCCAAAAGATGACTCCCCTCGCCACAGTACAAGCACAACTGGTTCCTGAACCTTCTCTCTCTCTCCTCAGCCGAAAGGCGGGTTCTTCCAAGCTGCATGGGTTCTTCCGGAGGCTGAACAGGGGTCTGGAAGCTAGGAGCAAGACGAAAGGGACCACGCTAGGATTGTTCTTTTTTTAAAGATCGCTCCTTGAAGCGAAGGTCAATTTTTATGCATAGGGAGATTAAGTCATCCAAAGAAGTAGGGAGTTCTTGGGAAATCAATTTGTCTTTAATTCGGTCTGTAAGACCTTGCCAAAAAGCAGCTCTGAGGCCATTGTCCTAAACTGCACAGCATATTGACCTACAGAAAGGCTTCCTTGCCGGAGACGAAGAATACTGGTAGCTGCATTAGCTACTCGACCTGGCTCATCAAAAACCTTCTTGAAGATAGAAAGGAAATTGGAGTAATTATGTAATAAGGGATCATCTCTCTCCCAGAGCGGTGATGCCCAGGCTAGGGCCTGACCAGACAAGAGGGATATTATATATGCTACTTTTGCCTTTTCAGAAGGAAAACATCCAGGAGGAAGCTCAAATTACATAGCACATTGGTTTAAAAATCTCCTACATAACTTAGGTTCCCCATCAAACTTAGGTGGGTTAGGAATACGCAAAGATGAGGCTGCACCTGCAGGTAAAGGAGCAACAGGAGGAGCCTGAACGGGGGCTGATGCCATACCTGATGCTGCTAAAGTTGTCTGCAATGTATCCATTCGGGCTGATAGTCCTTGTAAAAATTTTAGCAACTGATCCTGATTGGCTTCCTGCTTTTCTACTATCTACTAATTCCTACTATCTTACTTTGAGAAAGACTCCAGAGGCGGAGGCGAAACGCGTCAGTATAACACGGCAGTTTCCTGTCACAGCTCAGCCTCGGAACACGGAGGAGATTGCCCAGCTGATTATGCCCAGGAATTAATATCTACTGCTGGCTTTAATCTACTATCTGGTACGAGTAATCTTGACTATTTTGTGACAGGATTTTATTCAATTTTATGTTTAACGTCTTTTTAATTTTATTTGCTGTTATAATAAACCCTGAGATAATACACTAGATATCTCTTTCTGTTTTCTTTTTTACAACTGGATTATGAGTGATACACGGACAGAGAGTCCCATTGTGAAAACGATTTTCACTTATGAATAAGCATGTAAGTGTATTGGAGGACTATTATTCATATTGTTTGATATTTCCTCACACTTGTGATGGTGTATTGCTGTTTCATTTACAACACAGCTTTCCCTCAACGGTGTCTCTGGGTATTTTAGCAGCCTCTCATCTGTGATTCATTTACTAACTGGACATATATATGTCTTTTTGTTTCCAATTTGTTTTTCTTCATGCTTTTCGACTTACCATTGGGAAATTGTGAGGAATTACCTTCATATACATGAAAGAACTACAGGAGGAATCCCCAACAATAACTTTATGTTGGACATTGCCTAATCACTCATGATTATATGATTTATAAAGAAGTAACTCTGAAGTGGACATTGTACATGTTTTTTCTATCAGATTTTAATATGTGATGAGTACATGTTTATCTTATTGCCAGCGCCTTTCTATACATTATTTATATATACAATAATAATATGGACATGGTCGGGCATCCTCTGGAGGATTATCACTTGTTAGTGGATAAGGTTCTAAACCAAACGGAGTGCTGGGTGTGCTCTCATGTGCCTCAGGGACAGCATAACATAGGGTTAGTGCCGTTCCCACTAAACATTTCTGAGGTCCTCGAATTAAGGGGAGGGAGGTCCATAGAAGGGAAGTACAATAACACTAGGTCCCATAGTCTGAAGCTTCGGCAATACTCCTTAGATCTGTCTTTACCGAGTCTAAATATCTCACACGTAAAACGACTGGAGAAGTGGGAAGCTGACCTGTCAGATCAGACAATGGTTCGCCACACTCATTTTGGAGGGAGACTTGCAAGGTCACCAATAGGCAGAAATGTTGATGGACTCTATAAACTAGGACGAGTAAGCAGACATAAGAAAGTATCCATTGGGAAAGTCTCTATAAGTAATTGTAAGAATGTTATTTATGCTGACACGTGTCTTGAACAAATGGAGACACTAGGCAGGGGTAGTTTTGTCAAAACCTTATGTGATATTTTTAATGGGCATACTGTTCCTTATGTTTTCCCAGATGACGTGTACTTTTTTTGTGGGAGAAAAGCTTATTCCTGGGTAACTCCGAGTTCCAAGGGTTTGTGTTTCCTAGGTAAACTGGTTCCTGAAATCATGACTATTACACATGAAGAAATGGTTGGTATTCACAAGACCACATCCCCACCATACATACACACACAGTATGAACACCGTGGCAAAAGAAATATGATTCCTGTTGAAATGTGGAAAGCAGTCCTCTGAGGGAAACATTGAAAACGAGACTGAAATGGTGATGAGGGATACTGAGATTATGGTCTGTGAAGAGGTACAGTACAATCCTGACCTCGAGAATGTAATTGGGTGATAGTTTATTACACTATCAAAGGGTGGAGCTGTCGAAGTCAGCAAATTTGATAAAGTCATTTCAATTAATATCGAGCAAACTTGGTTGTCTTTGTCTGAAATTATGCGTAGAGCACGCTACGGCGTATAAGAGCGTATCAGGCCACAACATGTGGCAATAACAGGTTTCTACACTTATTCACACATATATATATATATATATATATATATATATATATATAAAAATATATATCAACAATACCAACAATCGGTGCGCACAAGTCCAGTGATATGGATAATAAATCTCAACGTGCTTTTTCGTGAACAGTCTCTGTTTCAATGTATTTCAAAACACCAGCAGGATGAAATCTGCGCTTCCTTCCCTTCTATCTCCTGATCTCCACAGGGGAATAACCAACACTCCTAAAACATCAAAAAAAGAAGGGGCACTTCCATGGTGTGTTATCCAAGTTAAAAGTTTTTATTCCAAACAATAAATTTGCACGTACCAGATGGTAAATATATTTAGGCATAGATAATACAACAGCTCAATTCTGATATCCACATACGAACGGCTCTATCTGAAGCAGCTCGAAATCAGAGAGTCTCCACAGTCACCTCTATGCGTTTCATCACTCAGGACTTTATGATGAAGTCCTGAGTGATGAAACGCATGATGAAGTCCTGAGTGATGAAACGCATAGAGGTGACTGTGGAGACTCTCTGATTTCGAGCTGCTTCAGATAGAGCCGTTCGTATGTGGATATCAGAATTGAGCTGTTGTATTATCTATGCCTGAATATATTTACCATCTGGTACGTGCAAATTTATTGTTTGGAATAAAAACTTTTAACTTGGATAACATACCATGGAAGCGCCCCTTCTTTTTTGATGTTTTAGGTATATAAATATATATATATATATATATATATATATTTATAATTGCAATTAGTACACATTAATTGTAGTTGCAACACATAGTTATTTATGTCAAAATATAGCAGTATTTATGTTTAATATTATACGTTATATGCATGTAAGTGAAACCCAAGGTTCAGGTTGCAGGATGTAATGGCTGTACTTGTTTTATTTCACATTTATTATTCTGCTACTTTTGGTTAATAAATTACTTTGTGCTTTGGAAACACACATCGGGATTCGACAATCGTTATTGGATAGCGACAAAACGTGCATAACAGAGGAGATTTGTCGCACTTCAAGTCAGAGGTGATAGTGATCTCCACGGACGGGCCAGCTGAGAATTAAGTTTTCAACACGAAAATATCGGTGAAAGGGATTTCCACATAAGAACCTACAGTGAGGAGGAAGATGGACGCTCGTGATCCGGTGGTGTTTCTGTGGGAGAGATTTGTATTCTGGCGATCAACTGATTACTCTCTAGCAAGTGAAATCACATGAGGCCAGGACTGGAAGAGTATTCACGTCAATACGAATTGTTTTTTATATGATATTTGTTCCTTTAGTGGAACTAAGAGCGCTGGTCAGTTCCTCGTTCTGTTTTTTATTCACTTCCCTTGGAGCATTTAGGTGTGCGGTCTGTGGGGTAGCTACAAGCAGCTTGGTTTATGAGCGCCTGTTTGACTTAGTGATATTTGTATTTGTTACAGTTATAGATTGGTTAGTATGGTTATGCATTTTAAAAAGAAACATGATATCTTGCACATACATAAGTGCTCCCCCAGACCTGTCAATCCAATGAAATCAGGCTTTTAAAAGCCCAAAAGTCTGTTCTATAACCAATCTGTAGAATTGTATACGACCCCATGCTCTGTATGTGGATATAAAATTGGAGTGAGAAGCCAAGGGCGGAAGGGGTAAACCTTGTCTCCTTTGAAAGAAAATGGGGGAAAAAAACAATTAACATTTGTGTTTTGGGACACAAAATTGTATACAAATGAGTGTGAAACTTTGTCATTATATGGTGCTATTAAAATCAGAATATTCAACACATATTTAAATAAGTACACCGCAATGGAGTGTGCAGAATGTTGCAAAGGAATCTTAGCTGCTTCCAAGCCATCTGCCAAACTGGCATCAAATTTGGAGAGATGCATCACATATGGCCTGAACCAGAGCCGTAACTTAGAATTCTAGCGCCCTGGGCGAGAAAGACAAATGCCGCCCCCCTAGCCCTCAATTTTAACCAAATTAACCTAAAATATTCCTAAATTGCGCCCCAATTCAGCGTTGCGCCCTGGGCGGTCGCCCCTGTCGCACAGACCTAGTTACGGCCCTGGCCTGAACATTTAGATAAATAGATTAATTTCCACCCAGTGGAATCAGAACTACATGTGCACCATCTACTGCCCTATAACGAGTGGAAAACTGCGGCTTTATGGGCACAAGTGACTCCTCATTGAGTGGCAGATGGACAGATTGATTGATATGTAACAGGAAAGCTCGTAGCCTTCAGCACACAACTAAAGGCTGTCTGGGACAATCCTGCCAAGACACACACTGTGGTCTTGAAGGACCAAACACACACAAATGTAACACTACCAAGAGTTTAGTCAGCGGTGGTATTGCGGTCGGGATCTTGTGCAGAGACTCTGCACAGAACAAAGAGTGTCCATGATGACATGACATGGAGGCTGATAGCGATGATTCGCCTCAGCATCTGACATCCTGAAGAGGCTGACATGTGCCCTGAAGACATACTCCCTGAGCCGGCAACATTGCACCGGTTGCTGGCATCGAATGGAACAAAATTTGTTGTCCTCCAGAATCATTGCTTGTGCAACATACCACTATATGTGAGAAAGATGATGGGGTGGGATAAAAAATGAATTTATGCATTGAATATTTTGGTGGCCCTTTGAAATTATATATTATATACAAAAAATACTTAAAGCTAGCACAGGTATTCCCATATTTTTCATGTAATTTATTTATAATAATATATATATTATAAATGTTATAAATAGTTTTTAAAAAAAACATTAAACTAAACTGCTATGCTAATGTATGCCAGTATGAAAAAAAAATATATAATAAATATTTATTTTTATTTTTTTTCAAAATTATAGCTTTGCTAATGTAATTGCAACTACGTTTAAACATAACATTAAAAACAAATCAAAGCAAAGCTAAGGTATATAAAAATGTATAAAGGAGCATAATATTTAAAAATAATAAAAACAAAGTAGATGTATGCAAATGATTGTCAAAAAAACAATTTAAAGCATTCATCTGCAATGCTTTCAAAAAAAAATAAAGAAAAAAAATACTTATTTTGATTGGCATATGGTTGTTTCGGAGCAGGCACATAGCTATTTAATGCAAAATTCAGCATGTAAACTGCTTTACATCCGAACATGATTTAGGCCCATTATTGGCATATTATTGGCAACTACCGAGGGAATACTTCAGCTATTAAAATAATTATACACATCCGCAACTAGGAAAGCTTCTGCCAAGTTTAATTGGGCAAATTCAACAATCTCAACAATTTAGCTATACCTTATATTTCCATTTTCGCTGTGTAGAATTCTAACAGAACTGTTTGCTACACTATTTTACAAAGTTTGAGCACTTTGTTGTCTTAGGGTTCTGAACAATAGCTGTTTCTTAAAAACATGCTGTAATGGTTGTTCAGAAACTAAATAGGAGTCCAGTGGCAAGAAGGAAGGCAGGATTAAATAATATGGTCAGAATAGAATGGAATATAGAATATAGAATGGTCAACAGTAGCTGGTTTTGGTACACATTAAGGCAAAAAGGCATAAACTGCAGATTGAAGAGTCCTAACCTCTGTTACCTTACCCTTTGTGACATATTTGAACCATACAACATACCTTCATGAATAAAGACGCGGACAACTGTTAAATTTAACTAATTAACGTTGTGATTTATTAATTGGATTATAATTGGCTTAGCTTTTATACTCGGTGGTGGAGAAGGCAAAGATGGTGAGGTGACCCCGAGTGTGTCAAAACTTACCAAACAGTGTGGCCCTGAGGCACTAACCACTGGTCCCAGGACGAATCCTTTACGATTGGCCGGTGATAAATCTGGCTTCAGTTTACCTGTCCCCCCTCTGGGCTCGCAGTGTCCTGCCCGTACAGAGCATTCCAAGGAGTTCTGTTTAATGAACCAAGAGCCAAGGTGCTTCGAAGAGGGTAGTGCCCTTTGGCCAATCAGCGGTAGCACCGTGTGACCGGTTGCCGACTCACCACATTTGCCTTCCTGCCAACGCTGGAGGTCCTTGGGACCTACAGCCTACCACCGATCGCCCTACCTGCCTCCTTTATCCCCCTAAATAGCTGCCCGATAAAAAGACCCAAACCTTCGTTTGTAAGGTGCACCCCATCTGTCCGATATAGCTGAACCTGATCGATTGCTATTTGGGTGTGTTTAATGCTAGCCCCGCCCAGGGACCTTACCACTCTACCTACGTTTTGGTACAATTCCTTGATGATGCGCTTCATAATCGCAGGATCGATGTGGGCTCTCCAAGTTAATCTGGGTATGACTTGGGACCAGCAGATATGTAATGAAGGCCATTGGGCTTTAATTGCCTTCAAACTCTCCCTTATGCTATAATCACATCGAGGGACTTACCTAGCCCTAAATCATTGCCCCCTAGATGTATTATCAATATATCCGGGGCGCTATCTTTCGAAATTTCCACGGACAGCAGGGGAATTAAGGCTGACCATTGCATACCTCGCCTACCCATCCATTGTATACTAACTTGTTTGTGCCCCACCTTGATCCTATTTTTTGGCCTCACTATGCCTGGCCGCCCAGTAAATGCACGAATGCCCGATGACCCATACCCGGATCTTTCCCACCACAGTACCTGTGGGTTAAGCAGAATAACCTAATATCAAACAGTGTCTTATGCTAATAAGATGCAACCTGCCATAACGGTCGATCAACTATAACTGGCAAACCACAGAACAAACATAAACGGTGGTGAGGAAAAACAAACAAAAGGGGGGGATGTAGTTGCCGGTAGCCCCTATGAAGGCGAAAACCCAAAACCCCGGCGGCTAACCACTAACCAGGCCTTAGTCTGGGGAGAAAAGATGGGAAAGATCCGATCCTTCATGGCCCAACATAACGTGATGGGCGGTTAAGCCCAGCACTACCGACAGGTAGAAAGTGGTGAGAGGGGGGGGGTGGAGATAAGGAAGAAGGGAAAGGGCATGATTAGGGCATGCCAACATATCACGCACAAAATAATTTACCCATCCTTACCCCTATAAAATTGTAACCAACGTTAGTTTGATGACCCCCGAAGACTAAGTGCGTATGTAGGGACTAGTGTTGACAATGCAGACTCACGCCTGAACCGCAGCAGTAGCTGCTCCCCATTCTGAACGAATGGGTTCAACATCCATGGCGACAATTGTTAGTCTGGTGGAACCAGAGGTCTACGGCTGTGTATGTCCTTTATAGGCATCAGATTTCCATCGTCCCAGGGACTTAATATCATCGATGGGAGCACCTGACTGTGCAGCGGCAGTAGCCGCCCCACTCCTGAACGAGTGGGTGTCGAAAGCATCGGGTCTAGCCCTGTGTGCTGGCAGGCTGAGCTGCGGCGGTAACCACCTCAGTCCTGCTGGGGTGGCAAATCATGTGGCAACACAAAGCCCGAGGTCAAATACCAAACAGTGTATGGCCATCTGGCACTAACCACTGGTCCCAGGACAACTCCTTTACGATTGGCCGGTGCTAATTCTGCCGTCAGCGTGACTATCCCCTTCTGGGCGAATAGGGTAGTGACTTGTGGGCAATCAGCGAAAGCACCGAGTGACCTGTTGCCGACACACCAAAGCCTCAGACTATAGGGCGGATAAAACTGCAAAGCGGGAACCTCATGCTACTGGACATATTGAGCTATGTACAGCTATGTACGGGTAATGTCATCTAACGGCCTCTATCCTATTGCTCAGTATATAAACGGAGGGTTTACCAGGCCACCTGTGAAGTAGACATGTTAATGACCCTAGCCAGTAGTACAGCGCCTATGGTGTGTTGAGACTGAGACCCTAGCTCTCCCACTCGGAATGACCCATATCATCTAAGGAAAAAATTGCGCTGAATTCTAAACCTCATAACAGGGGAGCTGCATGTTGTGTACTACGAGTAGCTCCCCCTTCCGCACTTGGCCCTACATCAATAATCCACTCCTATATTGGGTATATCCTGGGGTCCCCGCGTGCAGATAAGCTTATTCCATGGGCTTTTATAATTGCTTAACCTAAGACTTGCCCAAGCCGTTTCTAGCCCCCGCCGCAACCACGGTAGTGGGTGCAGTGGCGGACGGCTCAACATCCAAACCCCAAACCAAAGGCCGAAAATAGCCTGTTAAACTGAGTGAGTAACTAGAGTTTTCTTCTGTAATGCCTTGTATGTGTGGTGAGTAACTGGGTTGGGCTTCTGAAATGAACTCTGGGATCTACCAAATGCAAAAAATACGTCCCCCGACCGCTAACTAGCGGGGGAACACCTGCTGACTCCTGTTGTCCCGGCCATACAAGGGGCCTAGCACTGTTGGACACTGGACAGTATCCTGTACCTTCCCCGACACCGGAAGCTTGATGAACCTTCTGCATATAGCGCAAAAGTTCTACCTGTTTACCATGTGTTGCGTGCCAGGATTTAGTAATGCAGGGGAAGAAACTGTTGACACAGAGAGCTCCTAGATTGATTGGGTGCCATACTGATAAACAGACACCATTAGGTGAAATCAGCCTGCGTCAGCGGGACATATGGGTTGCAGCGCTCGGTAAGGGAAAACATATAAATCTACTCCTTGGCTGTAGGAGTCTCTGCTAATCCTGCGGCCTCTGAACTAGGCACAGTCTTGTATACCAAGAATGTCTCGTAATCGGCGAGTATATAACAACTAGATGGTATGTGACCTAATTGAAAGATGTAAATGCATTCATCTTGCCTGCATGAAACATGTTGTCCATGTGGCCTTACTATATGCTTAATGGACCTGCGTATTAGTGCCCCTAGCTAAAAGGAACTGGGGGTGACTATGTACGTGCTGTATGCAGGAATGGTAGTTCATTTAAAGACCCCAACTTGCTAATAGGCCAAAATATTTAGCTGGCTAGCTGTAGTGACAGCAACATCAGCTTGTTCCATGAGAGGAAAGCACTAACTCATGATTGCTAACTCTTCTTGCCTAAGTAGGGGTGTGTTAGGGTGACCATGTAGTGTAATCCTACTTCATAGAGATGGAATCGCAATCCAATCCCCCTAATTTAAAATGTCGCTTCCCGAATGGAGATAACGATGAATGGCCCACCTGCCGCAGTGCCTGTTTCTATGTAGGTCAAAGCCATATAAAATTCATCAGGCCACTGTATTTCGACAAAGCCACAAGCTGCTATATCGTTATTTATCAAAAGGGGTGTAATTGACATAATGTTGCTCAAGACCTACCCTGATATCCCGATTGTGTGGGTGGGCCTAATGAGAATTTCAGTTACTTCGGCAAGGCGGACGTGCCTGAACTGGCCTTAACATGCTAAGCATTCCTTGAGGACTGACTGAAGATTTGGAACTGCCTTCTGTGAACCTTGTGTTGTGAAGAAATGTATTTGAGGTAATCATACTCACCGGGCATGCGTCGCCGATCCCTTGTATCTGGGGTGCGTTTGGTTCAGATTTTCGCCCCGAATGCTGTTGCCGTGTACCTTCTAACCAGTGTAAAACATCCGCAGCGCTGTCTGAAAGTCTCTCACACCGTAGCATCTGTAGTACTGACACAGGAAACATGTTAAACATGGGTATAGGGACTTGGGGATAAGGGGGATGGAGGGGGTGTGATGTGGAAAGGGGGTGCGTGGGGGGGGCGATTGGCAGGGCGATGATACTGACCTAAAGTGTGGGAGTGCGTGTGCATGGGGAGACGGGGAGAGGGCGAAGGCTGAATGTACAGAGCCCCCGGACGGGAAGACGGGGGGAGGGGTGAATTGGGGGAGACTGCTATTTAATGCCTTTTTTTTTTTTTTTTTTTTTATTGAAAACTTGCCCTTTGCCAAATAATTCACTGGGAATGTAATAAATACCCTGCAGCAGGGGGGGGGGCATGTGATGATAGGGGTGGGGCAGTGGTTAGGCTGGGCTTACCCCTTACTGTTATAGTTTGGCCTAGGGCTGATAGGCCTGCCTGCCCCTTGTGGGCTCATCCTCTCTCAATCAAAACTATTATTGTTCATTGGTGGTTCAGTGTACAGGGGTAGGTTGTATAGTCGGGCAGCTTAGCTGCTCGTTCTGGGGCTCCATGTCAGCGCGCATGCGCGCTATGACGACCGGAAGTGTCACGGGCACTAGGAGTCTTGCCCAGGATTTCACCAGTTGACTATGCTTACCAGAGAGGCGGAGTTTGCACAGCGGTCCTCTGGCAGCAGGGTGAATAGAGGAATGTATATAACAGCAGATGGAGAGAGGATGCCAATGGAAATGATGATAGTCAGTGACTTGCAGCTATACTGGTAAATGAGTCAGCGACTTGCAGCTATATTGGTAGATGAGTCAGCGACTTGCATCTATAGTCGAAAGGCAGGTTTGAACCACGGAGACCAGGTTGGACGTGAGCAGGTGAAGGAAGGTAACAGGAGAGTCAGTGGTCTGCGTACAGCAAGTTGTACCACTGCTATGGTGAGAAGACTTGTCCAGGTGCAGGTAGGTAGCGGGGAAGTCAGTGGTCTGCATACAGCAAGTTGTACCACTGCTATGGTGAGGAGACTTGTCCAGGTGCAGGTAGGTAATGGGGAAGTCAGTGGTCTGCGTACAGCAAGTTGTACCACTGCTAGTAAGTGAGGAGTAGTTCAGGTGCGGATGAGTGGAGGCATGCAAAGAGTCAATAACGGTATGAAGACACTGAGAGCACAGAGGAACTTGTTCCAAACAGATATGCAGCGATTACAGCCAATAGTCTATAACGGTATGTATACCGCTGCTGAGTAGAGAGGCTTGCACAGAGCGGATATGCGGGATAATAACTGATAGTCAATCACAAGTATGCATATCACTGCTGAGTAGAGAAGCTTGTTCCAAACAGATATGCAGCGTAACAACAAATAGTCTATAGCGGGTATGGATACCGCTGCTGAGTAGAGAGGCTTGTCCTAAGTGGATATGCAAGGTAACAGTTGATAGTCAATAACAAGTAAGCATACCGCTGATGAGTAGAGAAGCTTGTCCACGAGAATATGCAGGGACGCTGAACGGCTGAAGCGGGTATGGGAACCACAGGTGAGCAGAGTAGGTAATCAGAAGCCAGCTGAGGACGCAAGCAGGATACAGGAGTCTGTAGCGGGTATAAGAACCGCTGATGAGCAGAGCAGGTAATCCAGAAGCCAGCTGAAGACACGAGTAGGATACAGAAATCAGTAGCGGGTATGGAAACCACCGATGAGTAGCACAGGTAATCAGCAGGAAGCTGAAGACACTAGCAGGACACAGGCGATACCTTCAGAGACTCACAGGGAATGAGACTCAAGATCAGGCAACGAGGTAATGAGCACAGGTGCCTTAAATAGGGAGAGGTGCCTGATCCACCAATGAGATTAAAAGCAAAGGTCATAAGTTCTTGGATGCTGCGCATGCGCAGTGCATCAAGATGGCGGGCGGCCGCGGCTCAGGAACATGCGCAGGCAGCAAGGCTAGGGAACCACGCACCAGCGCAGAGGCACTCACGGTCCGATGAGTGACAGGAAGTAGCCGAGCCATGGCGGCCGGAAGTGGCTGGGCCGCGGCGAGAGCTAGGAACAGGAGCCGTGGTGACCGCCCCCGGAGCAGGTAAGGACCTGCGAGAGTGCCTGGGGGGAGCGTGCAGTGTTACCCTCAGTGTCGGCTGCCCGGGTTGGAGGATCTTGAAAGCAATCCGGGGTGGTGTCGGGGAATGGGGGTCAGACTGGGCGAACTACTAGAAGCTGTGCAACAAAAACTACCATACGAGGAAGCGAAATAATAAACGGGGGGGGTCCAAAGCGCACTAATGGGGACAATATAAATGGATAAAACAGGGCCGGGTACACTCTAACGGAGGGACAATGGGAGTTAGCGTGGACAATAAAAACATATGCTTTCCCCTAGAAAACAGGCGAAAATCTGATACAAATAGGAAGTAATGCGGCTACAGGGGCAATGGGGGCTAATGGGGACAGGAGACGCGATAAACATAGTGTGACCACAGCGCTAGAGGAAGGGAAAAACAGAGGGGATGTGGGGACAACAGAGAACGTGGAGGGAGGAGGGGGGGGCAGGATAAAAGGGGCGGCGAAGTATAAGAGGGCTAAACCAAACCTTATATTCACGGAGGGGGATACACTATAAAGTGGCACAATAAAATACAATAAATCCATACTAAGAGCTGGCACAAAAACACTCTAGTCACCGGGAGAGGATATAATATATGGAATGCAGCAGCATGCTCAAATACCGAAAATAAAAGCCATGCAATGAATGCAGGGTACTATACACAACAGGGGGGGGAGGGGGCAGGAGGAAGGAAAAACAGAGACACAGCCACGAGGAAAGGAAGCAGGGGGGGATGAAAGGCAGTAGGAAGGGGGAAAGTGAAATATATGAACTCCAGGGAGAGGAAAATGCTTAAAATGCTGCAACTATAGGACTAACAAGGGAACAATGCAGGGAAAAGGCAAATACAAGTATACAATTCGATACTGTTTTGCTACTCAGCCTGTCCAGGGACGTTGTCCTGTTGATTGGGGCAGAAAATCAGTGAGGGAAGCGCAATACAGACAAATCACAGCAATTTTAGTTGAAAAATATCACCCAGCAATGCAATATAATACAGGACTGATAAAGTGTCTATATACCCACAGGAGACAAAGAACAGGGGGGGGGGGGAGGAGAGTTAAATAGCAGGCAGAGCCACGAGGAGGGAAAGGGGAGAGAGATGAAAGGAAACCGCAGGCGGGAAGACAGAGAAACAGGATAAAATACAAAAAAAATAAAGGACATGAAAGCAAAAGCTGGAAAGATGGGTCTCCAATTGAACAATGCAGGGAAAGCAATAAGAATATAAATTGATACTAAAGTGCTACTCAGCCTGTCCATAGATGTTGTCCTGTGTTTTTCCAGCCGGGTAATGAGGCTTCCACATGCCTGTGGCCGGCGTATATCCTCTCCAGGGCGGCCACGCCCCCTCCCAACCCATTGGTTGGTTACAGGAGAGGAGTTACCTTAAAGCTGCAGGTACCATTTGTTGTCCCTATCACTGAGTTTAGGGACTTTCCGCTTAGGGCTGCACTTGTCAAAGGTGTGTTTGAGGACAATTCGAGGTCGGTACATGAGTAGTAGATAACTGAAGGCAACATAACAGGAACTAGATTACTGGCAGGAGCACAATAATCTGCAAAGGAAGACAGGAATATGCCAGGGTTTTATAGGAAGTCAAGGGGAGGAGCTAGAACATGCTTGAACATCAGGAGGTCAGTTAAACTGAGCTTGAACACGGAGAAAAGGAGAGGAGCAGTCCAGCATTCAGAATAGCTTAGTCAGCATAGCAGCAGTCCACAGAAACAGAAGCCCTAGGATCAAATCCTAAAAGTACTCCTCTCCCACTATTATGTCCTTTGGTCATCTCAGGAGAATGCTTGTTAAGATGTCTAAGGTGAAACAGTGTGGATAAAGAGGCAAGACCATTTTCAGCAGGCTCCCAATAATTTTGTTCCAGGCCATATACCCCCCATTTTAACACATATTATCTATTTCTGTGGTTTATGGAGTCCAGGATCTTATCAACAATAAATTAATCTTCTCCTTGCACAATGACTGTGGTGGTGGGGCCACAATCCGACCAGGAAAGGGTTTGTCATGAAACAGTTAAAGCATGGAATACCGGATATTTTTCATAGAGGCTTGATGTTCGAAGCAGAAAGCAACTTGGTTAATTTGGAATGGAAGATATCCAGTGTTTGATGTTTTTAGTGGATACCCAGTCTTTGTCTCCAATCTGAAAATTGGGTACAGCTCTATGGTGTCTGTCTGCAGATTGTTTGTCATGTTCTTGAGATTCTCTCAAATTTTCAGTAAGCTTCTTTTAAGTTTCTTGAAAAATTATGATTCTATCAGTCACAGTTGGAATTGGTGTGAAAACTGGGAGATTCGGAATAAATGTTGGTGTCACTCACCGGACTGTTAGTTCCTCTGGTTCAAGACCTAGGTCTCTCTCTGCTCTGCCGACGCCTGTCTTGCGCCGCGGCCGTCCACCATATTGACCAGAGGTCTGCGCATGTGCAGACCTATAGGACTGATAAAACCTTGTTCCTCTCCTCATTGGATGATTAATTACTTCTTACTATTAAAGACACCTGCTGCCCTACTACCTTTACCTGTTTTTCGTCCTCATTACTCTGAGGTAACCAAGGAGTTCTCTGTTCCTGTTCCTGGTTCCTGTCTGCTTTGGACGCTTACCTGCAATCTGAACAAGTCTCTACTCCACGCCAGTGGTAATACCTATCAGCCGCAGACCGCTCCACGCTACCTTGTATTTTACGTGCAATCTGGACAAGTCTCTACTCCACGCCAGTGGTAATACCTATCAGTCGCAGACCGCTCCACGCTACCTTGTATCTTACCTGCAATCTGGACAAGTCTCTGCTCCACGCCAGTGGTA
This sequence comes from Mixophyes fleayi, assembly GCF_038048845.1. NCBI lineage: Eukaryota > Metazoa > Chordata > Amphibia > Anura > Limnodynastidae > Mixophyes > Mixophyes fleayi. The sequence goes on from NC_134409.1 coordinate 74,260,098, forward strand.
ATAACTCTCAACCGCAGATCGCTATATGCTACCCTGTATCTTACCTGCAATCTGGACAAGCCTCTACTCCACGTCAGTGGTAATACCTGTCAGCCGCAAATCGCTATATGCTACCCTGTATTTTACCTGCAATCTGGACAAGCTTCTATTCCACCCCAGTGGTAATGCCTGTCAACCGCTGATCGTTCCACGCCACCTTGTATGTTATCTATTATCGGGACTAAGTTTCTACTTTGCATCTGTGGTAATATCTGCTAGTCGCTGACTTCTCTGCTACTTTGTATTATTGGCTACTTGAATAGTCTTTCTCTATAGTCGTGAAGTATCCGTCTGTTACAGTTTATCCGCATACTAGGCACTGCGGCACTTCTCTTTCCCAGTTACTACTGGTCATCATTCTCGCTGTGTCAGTACAACTTCTACTACTCAGAAACTATCTACTCTCCTGGCATTCCTCCTTCTACCCAGCTCAAGGAGGTCCTTGCTCTCATCGTGTATAGCTGTATCCGTCAATTTACCATACTCTCCAGGGGGCCGCGACCTGCACAGTGGAAGCCGCTAAAACCCATACTTCCTTGCGGGAGTTCCTGGAGAAGACCAGCCACCGTGTTAGACTCCGCGCCTCTGGTGAGTTAAGCTACATCTGGTAAATTATGGGTCAAGACTCCTAGTGACCGTAACAGTTGGATGTAATCGAAGGTTGGCAAAAAAAGGACTTTGAGAAATTGAACTGTGTTCAGAGTTATTGTAAGAAAATTCAGCAGTGGGTCAAAAATCCATCCAAATGTCTTGAAGGTAGCTAATAAAACACCATAAATAATGTTAAAGCGTCTGATTAGTCCTTTCAGTTTGTCCATTAGACTGTGAGTGGAAACTAGAGGACAGATTAACCTTTACTCCAAGGGCAGTGAAAAATCCTTTAAAAGCTTAGAAGTGAACTGAATGCCTCGATGAGCCATTTTAGTAAGACGACCCACTACCACTAGAATTAGGTAGATCGACTATGAAATTCATAAAGATAGAGCTCTAGGTATGAGATGAAATATTAAGATGGAGTAATTCCAGTGGTGAGGTGCATGGAGTCTTCTTTTGGGCACATGTCAGGCATGATGTAACATATATTTTAACATTTCTTTTAAAATTTGGCAACCAGAAGGAACATACAAACAATTCTTGAGGCTTATATTCTCCTAAATGTTCAGCAGTTTTGGAATAATGGACTAATTTCAATTCTTCTACCGTACTGACTCAGGTATATAAAGGCAATAAAGTTGAGTCCAGTAGCCATTATGAAATCAGTCATAGCCATTTTTCAAAAGAGAGAGCAAATCCATAAAAACAGTAGCCCCTAAGAAGTTGTCGTCAGGTAGACTCGTTTTTTCCAGAGTTGTCTTCTAGATGAGGCTTGGAAAACACTCTAGAGAGTGTACCTGCTTTGCTATTTCTGGATCAAGGTTGGTGCCCTGCCTAAGGGACAATTATTTAGCAGTGCATAACAATTCCAGATTTCTGCGATTGGTGGGAACTGTCACTGTATGGACAGAACCCTCAAGAAGTTGTCTCCATTCTGAAAAACACACTTGATGGACAATAACTCCTTGTTTCCAATATCATATTTTTTTCCTGCCAATGTCACCTGGCGAGACAAATAAGAACAAGCATGCAACAACATCTTCTCAATGTATCTGCGGAATCAGAAGTATCAACTTCGACGACAAAGGGTAATTCAGGATTTGGATGTATCAAAGTTGGTGCTTATATGAAAAGAGTCTTAAGTCAGGGTAAGAGCTTGTTGCGCTTCAGGTGAACATTCAAAATGAACGCTCGTTTTGGTAAGTTGCGTAATAGTAGAAATTATTCCAGAAGAGTTTCTTATAAGTTTTCGTTAGAAATTTGCAAAACCAATAAACCGTTATATAGTGCTCGAAGTGGAAATTTAGAAGAGGTGGTATGGAAATATTAATCAAATGGACGGGTGTCTGCGGGATTTTGGTAGTATGACATTTATTAGCCCTGGTAAGCAAGACAGTCCAACCACATTTAAAACAGTCCATTTCTTACCTGTTCTTGCAATTTACACTACCTGCTGGTTTCTTAAGCTCAGCTGCTGCTTGGCCAGATTCTGGAATGTTGGGCCCTGTTTGGAAAATGCATAGTTACTATTTATCTCCTGGAAAGACAAGCAAATAATAAACACCCTAACCAGCTCCAACATTAAATCTGTATACAATGTAAAATAAAAAATGACCAAGCTGTATCTGATCAAGGAAAAAACACGATGCTAAAAAGTGTAATAAAATATAACAGTTTTTTTGTTGCACACAATGATAATAACCACTATATGATAAATATATAAAAAACAAGTAAAAACTTGTGAAATTCATTAAGATCCTATACAAATATAGATAAGAATCTCTGGTGCCATGGCAAACAGTAATATTCTGTCAGTCGATTCCTTCCCAAGCAGTGGATCAGCTGTTATGAATTGATTGATACTGAGCTGTGGAAAAGTCACTGCACGCAAAGATTTAAAGTGTTTACATATATGCTGAAACACAGTTGGTATCAAAGTAAGTATAAATATGCACAGGGCTTAAGAGCCACATGAATGAGAATACATACAACAGATTTATAGTTCTCGATGTATTAATAGAAGGTATATGGTCCAGCTATCAACGGAAACAGTGGGATTGTCCCACTGTATATCAGATGGTTCCTTTTAACACCAGATATTACCACTTTACTCTACATATGGAAAATAAATCTGCAGCTCTGTGCTAAGCACCCCCCAATTCTATGTAGATATCCAAATGGAGTGTGTGTAAAGAGTTTATCCGCTGGTGTTGTTCACAAGTCCGATACAATAGTAACTGGTGCCGGTTTCATCCGATATTTGCTCAATCACCCATAGTCATCTGGAATGAACTTGTATAAACATCAGACACCATGTTCACCAGTATATAACATTGAGTCCATACAGTCAGATATGGTAGCATTAATTTCTTCAAATTCCTGATGCTTTTCTTTGCCTTAAAAGAATTTTTTTCAGAGAAGATCAGCAAAGTATTACCATTTAGCTCTTATTATAGAATGCCCCACTTGGAGTATTCTTTTATATTGAAACATAATTACAAACAGGCACAGATGTGTGCAAAGAATTGTAAGCAATAAACAGAAAATGTTTCAATAAAACTTCCTAACAACATCCAAAAAACTTTTCAGCATTGTGTTAATAACAATACCATTTAATAAATTTGGTAAGTATAAACAAAATATAAATATAAATAAATGTCCTAATAATGATGACCCCTATCTCTACACATATCCAAGAGAGGGAAATAAAAATAAAAAAATTACAGAAATTGCTGCAAACAGCTGCAATACCACCACTCTTCCCACACTGCCCCAATACTACCCCTCTCCCCACACTTGCCAATACTATCGCTCTCCCCACACTGCCCAATATCACCCTTCTGCTCACACTGCACCAATACCCAGGGCTGCCAAGAGGAATTCAGGGCACCGGTACAACAAATTCATGGGCCTCCCCTTATAGTTGAGCATGCTAAAAAAAATTGCACCACCTAACGGCGGCGCAAAATTTTTCGGAGGTGTGGTCATGCATTTGGGGGCGTGGCAAATGTGCCATTGGGGTGTGGCTAACACATCAAAATCACTAGGCTCTCAATTTGCCTGAGTGCCACATATGTCCAAGCACTCCTGACTTTCAGGACATCTAGCACCACAATGTAGTATAGAAAAAATGCAGTGTGTACACAAAGAGTTCAGTCTTGGCCTGCACCTTACATTGGGCAAAACATTCACCAAAAATTTACATTGTCCCTACTAGAATCACAACATTTCACATACTGTCCTGCTCTCTCCTACCTGTTCTTCTCACTTTCACCACCTGTGGCTGCAAGTTTCTTTAGTTGCGGCTTGTCTGGATCCTGGAATGCTGGGGGCCCTATTTGGAAAAAAAATAGCTACATTTAGATAATTCCAAACAAACCTGGCATTAAATCAATACCATCCATGATTAATAATTAGGCCTTCCTCCAGCTCCAATACTACAATAATGTGCCCCTTCATCATCACCATGCCTTATGATCACACTGCGCCCTCCATGCTGTTTTTGCCCCTTCACCTGGCTCCCCTTCATCACACTATACTATGCTGCTCCCCCCCCTTTTTTAATCCCACTGTGACATGCCTCCCCTCCTTTTTAACCCCTCTGTCATGCTGCCTCCCTGTTTTTTAACCCCCTGTGCCCCCCCTTGTTTTTTAACCCCTCTGTCATGCTGCCCCCCCCCGTTTTTTAACCCCCTGTGTGCCCCCACTCGTTTTTTAACCCCTCTGTAATGCTGCCCCAACCCCCCCCATTTTTAACCCCTCAGTGACCCCTCATTTTTTAACCCCTCTGCCATGCTGCCTCCCCGTTTTTAACCCCTTGGTGCCCCCCTCGTTTTCCTCCCTTCACTTACCTTTTCTCCTCTCTGCTTTCTTGGTCTTCTCTGCTGCTCTGTGCTCCATTGCTCCAGACTGACTGAATGCTGGGCACGACATGATGACGTCACACCCGGCATTCAGACAGTCTGAATGGAGCACAGAGCAGCAGAGAGGAGGGATGCCGGCTCCGCGATCACGTGAGTATGTTTTGTTTATAACTACCCTGCTCCCCCCACTAACGACCAAGCCCCAACCCCCACGCAAAAAAAAAAATACCACCCCTCTCCACACACTGTCCCAATACCAACCCTCTCCCCACATTGCCCCAATACTACCTCTCTCCCCACACTGCTCCAATACTACCCTGCCGCCCACACTGTCCCAATACTACCTTTCTCCCCACACTGCCCCAATAGTACCCTTTCATCCACATTGCCCCAATACCACCGCTCTCCCCACACTCCTCTAATACCACCATGCTGCCCACACTGCCCCCCCCACATCACACTGCCCCTCCCCCACATTACACTGGCCACCCCACCTCACAATGTCAACCCCAGCATCACACTGCCCCCCCAGCATCACAATGGCTTCCCAACATTACAGTGCCTTCCCCCCAGCATCACACTGCCGCCCCCACATCACACTGGCCTTCCTCCAGTATCCCACTGCCCCCCCACATCCCACTTCTTTCCAGCATCAGACTACCCCCCTAAGTATCACACTTCCTCCCCAGCATCACACTTCCCCCTTCAGCATCTTACCGCCCCCCCCCCAACATCACACTAACCACCCCCAGCATCACACCATTCTTTACTTACCTATCTTCAAGTATCTTCTCTTCCCTATGTTGATTTTGACAGTGTCGGATCAGTAAGGAGGAGGGAGAGGTAGGGTGGTCGACAGTGCGTCCCATCTGAACTGTGCCTGGGGTCCGCGTCTGCTACAGGAGAAACCCCAGCAGAGACTGGTTAGGCTCCACCCCCACTGATGAGTCTCCCAGTGACAGCTCCTCCAATAAAAAAAACCTCCAACAACTCTGGAACTGCAATTAACAGTTTGTTAATGACATTTCCAGTGTAGAAGTGCCGTTATAACATACCATCTCATACCAGCACACTTCGAGCACTGCCGCTATACTTCCTTTTCATTCTTAGGTATAGGCCAAGTAACGACTGCATCGATCATATTGGGATCCATGCTAAGACCACCAGGGGAAATTACTCCTAGCTGTTCCTGTGACTCTACAAATTAGCTGTTAGTATCATCTCCTCGTGCACAGCCCACAGTTCAGTGCTACCTTTCTGCTACTATATTGTATTGGGCTCCACTCCGTCCAGTGACTCTACAAATTAGCTGTTAGTATCATCTCCTTGTGCACAGCCCACAGTTCCGTGTTACCATTAGCAACTGGCTAACCATTCTCAACTCTCCTAGTGGGTCTGTCTAGTGCTCACCCAGAGGGCCACGACCTGCGGTAAAAGGCTGCAAAGTCCATACCTCTTTGTGGGGGTTTCTGACGAAGACCACCTGTCCTGTTAGACTCTGCGCTTTTGGGTAGAGTAGTGCCAAACTAGTCAGATTAGAGGGATCCAAAATTCGTCCCTATACTCTGTGACAGGTCTTGTGGATCCATGCCTCAACAGATCAGAACTGTTTTGGCGGAACAAGGGGAAGCTACACATTTTTAGCAAGTGATTTTAATGTTGTGGCTGATTGCCGTATACACACATATACATCAAAATCTTAAACCTAACAGGCAAAAATTAATACTCTGTCTATGTAATTGACCAACAACACTAAAATGATTTGGTGTAACAAAAATGTAAATATGAATATAAATATTTTATTATAAGAGGTATAATCAATGGTGATTAAAATGACAACAGTCAACAATGTCTATAGAGTTGGTCCGCTAGGGATGTAATCAGGCCCGGCGCTCCCATTAGGCAAGGTTAGGCAGCTGCCTAGGGCACCGGGCTCTGGAGGGCGCCTCTGAAATCGTGCACATCCATAAAGCTGTCCGGCGGCCATGGAAGTTAAACTTACCGGCCGCCGCACAGCTTTATAGATGTGCACGATTTGATCCATGGCGGGGGTGGGGTGATCGATTACCGCCCCCCTCCCCTAACGCTGGGACGTTCCCTCCCTCAGTCACTGAGGCGCCCGCCAGAGAGGAGCAGAGCATGGAGAAAACTCCATGGTAAGTAGAGACAGAGAGAGAGAGAGAGAGAGAGAGAGAGAGGGGATCGAGAGAGAGAGAGAGAGAGAGAGAGGGAAGAGAGAGATGGATGTGTTGCTCTGCACTGCGGGGGGAATGTTCAAGCAGGGGGGGGCAGAGGACATGGTGATGCAGGGGGGAGAGAACAGAGGACATAGTGCTGCAGGGGGTGGTGGGACAGAGGACATAGTGCTGCAGGGGGTGGTGGGACAGAGGACATGGTGCTGCAGGGGGGGGACAGAGGACATGGGGCTGCGGGGGGGTGGGGGCAGAGGACATGGTGCTGCAGGGGGGGGCAGAGGACATGGTGCTGCAGGGGGTGGACAGAGGACATGGGGCAGCAGGGGGTGGACAGAGGACATGGGGCTGCAGGGGGGGGCAGAGGACATGGTGCTGCAGGGGGGGACAGAGGACATGGTGCTGCAGGGGGGGGGGGGCAGAGGACATGGTGCTGCAGGGGGTGGACAGAGGACATTGTGCTGCAGAGGGAGCAGTGTGATGGGTTATTCTCACAAGTTTTTGTTCCCATATCTAATACTTGGATACTTCCCCTCTAGAAATCCTGTGATTGCCCCTGTAATACAAAGATAAGCTTGGCGCTAATTGACTAAGAATCCCTGTCTAACTTCTAGACTAATTGTTATAATGTATATGCAAAATAGCGGTGGAGATAAGTCAAAAAACAATTTAATATAGATAAAAATAGTACGGACAATGTAAGTTATATAAACACTTGCATCTCACAGGAAAAAATAAAAACAATCACGTGGAAACATCGATAAGAATACCAAGTTACAGCAGATATCATGAGCATATACCATACAATAATAAACCATGTGTGTCCATAAACAATAAAAGCCTCCAGCCAATCTCAATATGCAATTGTTCCTATGCCAGGCTGAAAAAAACATACAGCTTTAGTTTTAATGGAGAATGATTCAGACGATTGAAAGCAAACAACTTTGCTTAAAGACGTGAGTCTGTGTGATGACAATCACTCCGTGACCTAAGTTCATCCGGGCTTTGGGGCATGAGAAATAATCCAAACACAGAGCGATGAATGATTGACTAGGAACGAAAAAAATACTTGCTGTTAGTGTTCCATCTGATTCCAGCCGTGCGGCGGGGCAGAAGTGAGATACTGCTTGCTCCTGTGTAGTACAACTGCACAGACATGTCGTCTGTGAGGAGATCCCTGTGGTGGGTGTCGATGGATCGTTACGTAGAGTGGGCGTGACCCCATGCGTTTCGTCCCATACAGGAATTTCTCAAGTGTTTGAATGGACAGTAATGATGAGATGATTTTAAATAAAGCATGACTTGGAACGATTGGTTGTTCGGAATCTCTATATTCCTAATCAGTGTTTTAATAGCGGCTGGAGGCTAGCAATTCAATTGATTAAAAGTGAAAAATTAATAAAAACAATCGTAATCACACAAAGTAGAGATTGGTTCTGGATTGATGGAGCCATTCTAATGATAATACATAGAGGGGAAATATCTATAGCTTGATTAAAACAAAACTGGTTAGAACCTATTGTACACACACACATACATGACTAAAACTAAATGCATTGGTGCAGATCATATAAATGGTTGCAGCTCATACTATAATTGCTACAATAGGTTATAATATGAGCAAATATGAGCAATAAGGTCAATATTCTTGTATATATCTTTGATTTGGTGTGGTGACATTATAATCCCATATTGAGTTGATGATAAACAAGAAAAACAAACGGGTATATAGTTGGTATCCAACAAAAATTGGTTCATTACTAACATCCCATACATTAACGGGTGTGGCACTTGAATGTATATATTCCTGTATTGATCGCACAGGAGCAAAGATATGTCAATGTTAGAGATGCAAGACCTATAGTACCAGGTATTCGCAGGTAGTCCCCTATCCTGCTACTTACCTGGCCCTCTCTGCTTCGCTTCCAAGGTCAGATGAGATTGGGCATAACCAGAGAGGAGTGACTGTAGGTGTACCATACTCACCTCCTAGAGCAATCTGTCCAAAGCGCCAATAACTATAATGGAAAGTGCCAATTTATATCCATGATATGAATAATGTGATGTTATTGCATTAGATATGCTTAATGTTTGTAGACACTCCCTTATATGTTTAAGCTTGAATCTTTAGTGATGGTCCCTAAGACCATGGGGAATGCTGGGAAGTGGGTGTGGGCAGTGTGCAATGTACCCGGAGTCAGCAAATGGCTGAATAAAGAGCTCAGCAGTGCCCACCCATGCTTCAGTGTCCTGATGAACTGATTTACAAGTATATTAACAAAACATGGTGTCAGAAGAAGTTTTAACTGGACTGCTAGAGCTCAGAGTGTGAAAGGATCCTGCAGAAGTCTGTAAAGCTGTGACACGCAGTGTCTGAATATCTGCCTTGTGCTCTGGTCACATCAAACAGTGAGTAACTATGGATAGGCTGTCTCCTCCAGCAGGCATGCTCATGTCTGGCAACTTGTCTGAAAACTGGAAAAGATTTAAACAAAGGTTTAATATATATCTTGCTGCATGTGGAGCTGATGCAATGGAGGATAAAACAAAGTCATCCATCTTCCTCCATGTGATAGGAGAGGATGTGCTGGACATTTATAACAGTTTTCAGTTTGCTGAAGGGCAGAATATGGTGCTATCTTCTATAATGCAAAAGTTTGAAGATTACTTTGTGCCAAGGAAAAATGTGACATATGAAAGATATAAGTTTTTCCCCTGTGATCAGAAGTCTGGAGAAGGATTTGATCAGTATGTTACAGAACTGCAATCACTCAGCAAAACCTGTGAGTTTGGTGATTTAAAGGACTCACTGATTAGAGATCGTATTGTCTGTGGAATACGTGATAATGGACTCAGAGAAAGATTGCTGAGAGAGCAAGACCTAACACTAGACAAGGCAATGACTATGTGCAGATCTGCAGAAATGACCAGACTGCAAGCCAAACAGTTACACACGGAATCTGATACTACTGTACATGTGGTGAAGAAAACAGAGCCAAGCAAACCACCATTCTCTAAAATGAAGCAGTCTAAAATGCAATCTAATAAGATAAATCTAGACACGCAAGTTCCTCCGGTGATACACCCCTGTAGAAAAGTGCCATTTGCGCTGAGAGAAAAACTAAAACAGGAGTTAAACCGCATGGAAGCTTTGGGTGTGATACAGAAAGTTGATGAGCCTACTGAATGGGTGAGCTCCTTAGTAATTGTTGAAAAGAAAAATGGACAACTCAGAATATGTCTGGATCCAAGAGATTTAAATACGGCTATTAAAAGAGAACATTTCAAACTACCAACCAGAGATGAAATCATGTCCCAATTTGCGGGAGCAAAATGGTTCAGTAAATTGGATGCATCTTCAGGATTCTGGCAAACGAAGCTAGATGAAGCCAGCTCAATGCTGTGTACATTTAATACCCCAGAAGATCGATACAGATTCCTTCGACTACCATATGGGATATTGTCTGCTCCAGAAGTATATCACAAAAGGATACACATGATTTTTGAACACATTCCAGGTGTTGAAACAATGATGGATGACATTATTGTCTGGGGATCTACAAAACAAGAACATGATTCTAGACTGAGACAAGTAATGGAGCTTATCAAGAAGGTGAATCTAAAGCTGAACAAGGACAAATGTGAATTTGGTGTGAAAACACTTACCTTTATGGGTGACGTGGTCTCGGAGGAAGGTGTGAAGCCTGACCCGAGGAAAATATCAGCCATAATAAACATGGAACGTCCTAACAACAAAGACGACGTGAGAAGATTCCTAGGAATGATCACTTACTTAGGAAAGTTTATTTCTCAACTCTCCGAACAAACAGCACCTCTAAGATGGTTGTTGGACAAAAATAATGAGTGGATGTGGTCACATGAACAAGAAGAAAGTTGGCAAAACTTGAAACGGACCATCACAGAGCAACCGGTACTAAGATTCTTTGATCCTACAAAAAGAATAAGAATTTCAGCAGATGCCTCGCAATTTGGCCTAGGCTCAGTGTTGTTACAAGAACATGAGGATACATGGCAACCGGTAATCTATGCATCAAGAGCATTGACAAGTGCTGAAACAAGATATGCTCAGATAGAAAAAGAACTTCTAGCAATCACATATGCATGTGAGCGATTTCATCAATTTCTGTATGGTCAAGCGTTTACAGTGGAAACTGACCGCAAGCCATTGGTAGCTATCATGGCTAAATCGTTACATGACTGTCCCATGAGAATTCAACGAATGCTTATAAGACTACAGAAATATGATGTCCAATTGCTGTACTGTCCTGGTAAATACATGTACATTTCTGACACACTTTCCCGTGCTGTGAACAAAAGTGAAGGTTCCGAAAGTCTGATGGATAAAGAGATAGACGCATATGTTAATTTGATTGTAGCTTCTCTACCTGTGTCTCTTGCAAGACATGAACAGATAAGAAAAGAAACAGAGACAGACATCACAATGAAAGTGTTACAAGACATCATTCTGAAAGGATGGCCAGCAGAAAAAATGCGTGCCCACTGTCTATTCATGATTATTGGATGTACCGCACTGACCTTACGGTTGTCAATGGTATTATTTACAAAGGCAATATAATTATTATACCTGCACGACTAAGAAAAATTATGCTGTGCAAGATACATGAAGGCCACTTAGGAGAAGAGAAATGTAAACGGAGGGCGCGTGAAGTGATGTATTGGCCAAGAATGAACCAGGACATAGCACAGACAGCAGCTACATGTGAACTGTGTCTTATGTACAGACCAAAGCAACAAGTCGAGCCGCTGAGTCCTCATGCAGTGCCAGAGAGACCATACCAGAAGGTAGGCGCAGATTTGTTTGATTGTATTGGAAAAACGCACATTGTCGTGACTGATTATTATTCTAATTACCCTGAGGTGCAGACTCTACCTACAACTACTAGTAAAGCCTTAATCAGTTGCATGAAGTAAATCTTTGCAAGGCATGGTGTTCCTATGGAAGTGTTCACTGACAATGGACCTCAGTTTTCCAGCGCTGAATTTAGACAATTTGCTGAAGAGTGGGAATTTGTCCATGCAACATCGAGTCCCCACTATCCACAGTCAAATGGGTTGGTGGAAAGTTCAGTAAAAACTGTAAAGAGTCTAATGAAAAAAGCACAAGACAGCAAAGAAGATTTCTACAAAAGTCTTTTAATCTACCACAGTACACCTCTACAGAATGGACTCTCTCCTGCACAAATGCTGATGGGAAGGAGGATTAGAGCAAATCTTCCGATAAGTGATGAACTGCTTAATACGCATAACTCAGCATTGGTGAGACTGAGTAAGGTACGTCAACAGGAGAAACAGAAACTGTACCATGATAGGCGAGCAAAAAGCTTATCTGATCTAAGATCAGGTGACCAAGTCTGTCTCCGAGATCATGAGAAAGGCATTTGGATGCAGAAAGGTATTGTGCAAGCACAAGTAGCACCAAGATCTTATATTGTACGTACAGATTGTGGAACAGAAGTAAGAAGAAATCGGGTCGATTTAAGATCTCAACCCAACCATAGTGATGGCAAAACGACTGAAGAATACCCTTCATCTGACATGTATGATGGACTTGATAATGGTGAACAAACCATGATGGAAGAAAGGTCCAACATGGTTGACGAAACACAGACTTTGTGTGAAAGAGCCATAAGAGAAATACGCAGACCTGAGAGACTCATTGAAACCTGTTAGATGATGTTCTTATGTTATATCGTTGAATTGTTATACTGAAGGATACAGGGCTTATCTTTAAATAAAAGAAGATGTGATGTTATTGCATTAGATATGCTTAATGTTTGTAGACACTCCCTTATATGTTTAAGCTTGATCTTTAGTGATGGTCCCTAAGACCATGGGGAATGCTGGGAAGTGGGTGTGGGCGGTGTGCAATGTACCCGGAGTCGGCAAATGGCTGAATAAATTGCTCAGCAGTGCCCACCCATGCTTCAGTGTCCTGATGAACTGATTTACAAGTATATTAACAAAACAAATAATACCTGTTTGTCATAGAGATAAATCAAACTCAATGTTCAGGCCTAATGGGGTTAGTGTTTTGAGGTAATAAATGGCCCTAGTTTCTTCTTTGTTCAATTGTTGCATAAGGTTACCCCCTCTCCAGTTGCTCTTAACATTCGTGACTCCTATAAATTCTATACCATCATATTCAAAATTGTGTGTAACTTTGAAATATTTGGAAACATGATGATTCTTGAAACCGATCTTGTTATTCCTAAGGTGTTCTCTGATTCTATCCTTCAGCTGCCTGATGGTCCTACCTATGTATTGTTTACCACAATTACACTGTAATAAGTATATAACATTGTTGCTGGTGCAAGTAATAAATTCCTGAATTTTGTATGTTTTCCCACTAACCATGGACCTATATTCCATAATCGGCCTAGTGCTTCTACATCCTAGCCTGGTACAATTTGAGCATTGTCCACAGTAGTAAAAAACCCTTCTTCGTATTGTGTAGCCAATTGCTGGTTCCAATGGAATTTTTTGTAGGGATGTAGCTAGACGTCAGTGTGTGTTTGAAATCTGGAGCCTTCCTAAAAACCATAAGGGGTTTGTCAGTTAATATAGACCCAAGTATGGCATCCTGCTTTAGTATGTACCAATGTTTCTGTCACTCACCGGACTGTGAGTGCTACTTCTCGTGTGTTTAGGAACCGTGGCCGTCCACCATCCTCAGGGTCTGCGCATGTGCAGCCCTTTCAAACCTTCAGTTCATGTTCCTTTTAGTTATTTGGCTGATCAGGCAACACTCCCTATTTAAAGCACCTGAGGTCAATACCTCGTTGCCTGATCTTGGAGTCTCATTCCCCATGAGCCTCTGAAGGTGTTCCTGTGTTTCCTCGTGTGTTCAGCTCCTGCTGATTCCTGTTGTTCGTTTGTGGTTTCCAGACCACTTCCACTCTCCTGTGTTTCATCGTGACTGTGCCAGCTGATTCCTATCCGCTGCCTCTGTGCTACTACAGTTTCCAGTCCACTTCAACTCTCCTATGTTTCATCGTGACTGTGCCAGCTGATTCCTATCCGCTGCCTCTGTGCTACTACAGTTTCCAGTCCACTTCAACTCTCCTGTGTTTCATCGTGACTGTGCCAGCTGATTCCTATCCGCTGCCTCTGTGCTACTACAGTTTCCAGTCCACTTCAACTCTCCTGTGTTTCATCGTGACTGCACCAGCTGATTCCTATCCGCTGCCTCGGTGTATCTACAGTATCCTGCTCACCTCAACTCTCCCGTGTTTCATCGTGACTGCACCAGCTGATTCCTATCCGCTGTCTCCGTGTATATACAGTATCCTGCTCATCGCAACTCTCCCGTGCTTCATCGTAACTGCTCCAGCTGATTCCTATCCGCTGCCTCCGTGTATCTGCAGTACCCTGCTCATCGCAACCCTCCAGTACTCCTTGTGTCTGCAGCCAGCTGATCCGCTCTCCGTGCTTCTACAGTGTCTCCGCTTGGGTCAACTCGCCTGTCTGCATTGGATCAACGCTCCGCTGCTTCCATCTCGTCTAGACCATTTCTACTCTTCAGCATTCTCCAGGTGTCCAGTTCGATATACTACTGCTTCCTGAGTATTGTTTCCATCTCTGCTGGTCTACCTACCTGTGCGCTGCACCTACTTGATTACCGCTTCTAACATCCTGGGACTTCGTATCCTGCCGGCCTCCAGCCGTTCAGGTATCCCTGCACTTCTGTCTGACAGCCTGCTCTCCTGAACCACGGTATGCATACTTCTCATTGACTGTGCTGGTGTATTGCATATCTTGCTGGACTGAGTTGTTCTCCTCTGGAGTTGCCTATCCGCTGAGACTATTACCATCATTTGACTGTGTTACCCTTTTGCCTGGATAGCTCTTGTGACTTTGTATTATTGTGCAGTGCTGTTCAGTTATTACTACTTGTGCATATCATCGTGGGATCAAGTTCAGTGTGCCCATGTATACTCTGCATTGCATTTATCTCCCCGTGCTCTTCCTCACATATATATATTCAGTGGTACAACTTGCTAGAGGCAGACCACTGTTCCCTGTTTCCTGAGTCACCCGTTTCCAGTATCCTTTCACATAGCAGTGGTACAACTTGCTAACGCAGACCACTGACTTCCCGGATACCTTCACCTGGATTCCATTCCCTCACCTAGACAGCGGTACCACTTGCTATACGCAGACCGCTGACTCTCATCACCTCCTCGTTATTTCTGGTCATTCCTCCTCACTATAGCAGTGGTACAACTTGCTATCCGCAGACCACTGACTACCCTCACGTTTCCTTGTCCATCCAGTTCCTCGTGTCAATTATCTACATATTACCAGTGCTGCTAGTCATAGACTTTCCACGAGCATTCTCTTACCATCTGCTGTCTCCTGTTCCGTGATCACCCTGCTACCAGAGTATCATATTACCACCTATACTGCTCTGGTAAGTCCATCATCTGGTGATACCTGGGTAAAGACTCCTAGTGCCCGTGACAGTAAGATCAGGCCTGACAGACCCAGATTCGGAACCTACAGCTAAAGAGATGCTGCAGCATCTGGTCACCCGTATGGAGCAACAGGATGCTCGCCAACAGCTGTTACTACAATGTTACCAGGCGTTAGCCTCCCAAGGAACATCTGGACAGAATATCACAGCTAATGTTGATGCTCCTGTGCTTTCCTCTGTTTCCCCAGTGCCATCCCAGGTGTCTACGGCTTCCACGCTTCACCTGCCTACTCCGTCAAAGTATGATGGAGACCCCAAAACTTGTAGGGGTTTTCTCAATCAATGCTCTGTTCATTTTGAGCTCCAACCTCAAAATGTTTCTACCCATCGTTCCAGAGTGGCCTATCTTATTTCATTGTTTTCTGGACAAGCTCTCGCATGGGCTTCCCCTCTGTGGGAAAGAAACAATCCATTATTACAGGATAGTGCCAAATTTATTTCCACGTTCCGAAGTGTATTCGATGAACCAGGTCGTGTCATCTCCGCTGCATCCAGCATTCTCCGTTTACGTCAGGGTTCTCGTACAGTAGGACAGTACGTCATTCAATTTAGGATATTAGCCTCTGAGCTTCAGTGGAACACTGAAGCGTTAATTGCCGCCTTCTGGCAGGGGCTCTCCGATAAAATTAAAGATGCACTGACTACTCAAGAACTACCTACTTCCTTAGAAGATTTGATTTCTCTTTGTCATCGAGTAGACATGAGATTCCGTGAAAGGGAGTCTGAAAACACAACTTCAGTTAAAGCACCTCTTCGTTCAACTTCTCAACTTCGTCCAGCTTCATCTCCTGTGATACCCATGGAGATAGGATGCTCCAAATTAACTACTGAAGAGAGGAACCGAAGAGTAAAGAATAGACTTTGTATCTATTGTGCTGATTCCACACATATGCTCAATTCCTGCCCTAAAAAAAAATCGGGAAATGCCAGGCCCTAACTAGTTCTGGAGAGGTGAAGTTAGGGTCCCTGGAGTCCTCTCCATGATCTACAAAATTAAAAGTCTGCGCTTTTGATGTTAAAATTTCCTTCGCTACCAAATCCTTTGAGTCCCAAGCACTGATTGATTCTGGAGCTGCGGGAAATTTTATTTCTAAATCCCTAGTGAATCAATGGTCCCTACCAGTGATTACCCTGAAGACACCTATTACTGTGACTGCTATTGATGGATCACGTCTTATCAATGGTCTCATCACCCAGAGTACGTCTCCAGTAACGCTTCAGATTGGTGTGCTACACCAAGAAGAAATTTCCTTTTTAATTCTTCCTGTTACTACAAGTCCGATTGTTTTAGGCCTTCCATGGCTTCAATGTCATTCTCCCCAGATTGACTGGCGCACTCCTCAAGTTACGTCTTGGGGAGCTGAATGTCATCATCGTTGTCTCTCCCAAGTCAATCCTCTTAAAATACAGCAATCTTCCATTTCACCTTCCTCACCGGGACTCCCTCCTCAGTATGCTTCATTTGCCGATGTATTTGATAAAACTCAGTCTGAACGTCTTCCTCCTCATCGTTCATGGGATTGATCTTCTACCTGGCAGGACTCCTCCTAGGGGTCGTGTGTATCCACTTTCGTTACCTGAAACTCAAGCTACATCTGAATACATCCAAGAGAATCTCCAGCGTGGATTTATCCGACCTTCTACTTCTCCCGCTGGAGCCGGGTTCTTCTTTGTAAAAAAGAAGGATGGATCACTACGCCCCTGCATAGATTTTCGTGGACTTAATGCCATTACTATTAAAAATCGGTATCCCATTCCTCTGATTACTGAGTTGTTTGATCGGATTAAGGGAGCTCGGATCTTTTCCAAGTTGGATCTTCGTGGTGCCTACAATTTAATTAGAATCAGGTCCGGTGACGAATGGAAGACAGCTTTCAACACCAGAGATGGGCATTATGAATATTTAGTAATGCCTTTCGGGTTATGTAATGCCCCCGCTGTTTTCCAGGGCTTCATTAATGAGATCTTCCGGGACTTGTTATATGTATGTGTCGTCGTTTATCTGGACGACATATTGATCTTTTCACAGGACCTGCCTTCTCATCACCAACATGTGGCAGAAGTTCTGTCCAGACTCCGGAGAAATTCATTATTCTGCAAATTAGAAAAATGTTCATTCGACTTGCCCCAGATTCCATTTTTGGGTTATATTGTCTCCGGAGTTGGTCTACAAATGGATCCATAAAAGGTGAATGCTGTGTTACATTGGCCTCAGCCAACTACTCTTCGTGCCATTCAGCGTTTTTTAGGTTTTGCCAATTACTACAGACGCTTTATTCAAGATTTCTCTTCGATTGCATCTCCTATTGTGGCCCTGACTCGTAAAGGGGCCAATACTAAACAATGGTCATCCGAGGCTCTTCAAGCCTTTCAGTTTCTCAAAGAGTCCTTCTCCTCTGCTCCCATTCTTCGACAGCCTGATGTGACGCTTCCCTTCTTTCTAGAAGTAGATGCCTCTAATGTTGGTTTAGGAGCCATTCTCTCCCAAAGATCGGAGCAACAGAAATTCCATCCTTGTGCCTTTTACTCTCGGGGTCTTCTGCCTGCGGAGAAGAATTACACCATCGGAGACAAGGAGTTGCTGGCTATTAAAGTAGCATTAGAGGAGTGGAGATACTTGTTGGAGGGAGCTCAACATCCTGTGACAATTTTCACGGATCATAAGAACTTGTCATATCTACAGTCTGCTCAATGTTTGAATCCTCGTCAAGCAAGATGGTCTCTTTTCTTTTCTCGTTTTGAGTTAATCATAACCTTCAAACCAGCTGCTAAGAACAAAAAAGCCGACGCTCTATCGCGAGCCTTTGTGACGTCCTCTGACGTTGAAGAGGTTTGCAACCACTCTATTCTAGACCCCAAATGTGTTTCGCTGGCTGCTTCTTCCACTAAGGTGCTACCATTGGGGAAAACCCTCGTGCCTCCTACTCTTAGGAGGAAAATCCTTTCGTGGTTCCACTCTTCTCATTTTTCTGGACACTTTGGTGAACGCAAGACCTTTGAGATTCTCTCTCGAAGTTACTGGTGGCCTTCAATGAGGAGAGATGTCAAAGAGTTTGTAGCCGCTTGTGAATTGTGTTCCCAGTTCAAGACCCCCCGCAGAACTCCAGCGGGGTTGCTTCAACCACTACCCATTCCGTCCAAGCCATGGACCCATATTAGTATGGACTTTGTTACTGATCTTCCTCCTAGTAAAAACTGCAATACTATTTGGGTAGTGGTGGATAGATTTTCGAAGATGGCGCATTTCGTTCCCTTGTCTGGTTTACCTTCCTCTTCTACCCTGGCTGAGCATTTCATCAAAGAAATCTTTCGTATTCATGGATGTCCGTCTGAGATTGTGTCAGATAGAGGTGTACAATTCGTTTCCAGATTCTGGCGGGCCCTTTGCAAGACCTTGGGCATACGATTAGCACTCTCATCTTCCTACCATCCTCAATCAAACGGACAAACTGAGAGGGTCAATCAAGATCTTGAGACTTTTATAAGGATGTTCTCATCAGCCAATCAAGACAACTGGGTAGAATTGCTTCCTTGGGCTGAATTCGCTCATAACAACATGTACCATGAGTCATCTTCTAAAACTCCATTCTTTGTGGTCTACGGTCACCATCCGTCTTTTCCGGAATTTCCTGCCCTCCCTCCCACCCAAGTTCCTGCTGTAGAGACTGTTTGTCAAACTTTCAAAAAGATTTGGTCTCAGGTTAAAACCTGTTTAAAGAAGACATCTGCCAAATATAAGTCTTTTGCAGATAAGAAGAGGCGGGCTATTCCACCACTGAAAATTGGAGATCGTGTCTGGTTATCTACCAAAAATATTCGTTTGAAGGTCCCATCTATGAAATTCGCTCCTCGTTTTATTGGTCCGTATAGGATCATTCAAGTACTCAATCCAGTTTGTTTCAAACTTCTACTTCCTAAGAATCTTCGTATTTCCAACGCCTTCCATGTGTCCTTGCTCAAACCTCTCATCATCAACCGTTTCTCGGTCCCTCCTTCAGCACCTCGGCCAGTTCAAATTCATCAGGAGGAAGACTTTGAGATTACTCATATATTGGATGCAAAAATTTCACGAGGAGTTCTTCGTTTCCTCGTTCATTGGAAGGGCTTTGGTCCTGAGGAGCGATCATGGATCAAAGCTGAAGATCTCAACGCCCCAGCTCTTCTTAAGAAGTTTTATTCCAAATTTCTGGACAAACCCGGTTCCAGGTGTTCTGTGCCCACCTTTAAAGGGGGGGGTACTGTCACTCACCGGACTGTGAGTGCTACTTCTCGTGTGTTTAGGAACCGTGACCGTCCACCATCCTGAGGGTCTGCGCATGTGCAGCCCTTTCAAACCTTCAGTTCATGTTCCTTTTAGTTAATTGGCTGATCAGGCAACACTCCCTATTTAAAGCACCTGAGGTCAATACCTCATTGCCTGATCTTGGAGTCTCATTCCCCATGAGCCTCTGAAGGTGTTCCTGTGTTTCCTCGTGTGTTCAGCTCCTGCTGATTCCTGTTGTTCGTTTGTGGTTTCCAGTCCACTTCAACTCTCCTGTGTTTCATCGTGACTGCACCAGCTGATTCCTATCCGCTGCCTCGGTGTATCTACAGTATCCTGCTCACCTCAACTCTCCCGTGTTTCATCGTGACTGCACCAGCTGATTCCTATCCGCTGTCTCCGTGTATCTACAGTATCCTGCTCACCTCAACTCTCCCGTGTTTCATCGTGACTGCTCCAGCTGATTACTATCTGCTGCCTCCGTGTATCTGCAGTACCCTGCTCATCGCAACCCTCCAGTACTCCTCGTGTCTGCAGCCAGCTGATCCGCTCTCCGTGCTTCTACAGTGTCTCCGCTTGGGTCAACTCGCCTGTCTGCATTGGATCAACGCTCCGCTGCTTCCATCTCATCTAGACCATTTCTACTCTTCAGCGTTCTCCAGGTGTCCAGTTCGATATACTACTGCTTCCTGAGTATTGTTTCCATCTCTGCTGGTCTACCTACCTGTGCGCTGCACCTACTTGATTACCACTTCTACCCTCCTGGGACTTCGTATCCTGCCGGCCTCCAGCCGTTCAGGTATCCCTGCACTTCTGTCTGACAGCTTGCTCTCCTGAACCACGGTATGCATACTTCTCATTGACTGTGCTGGTGTATTGCATATCTTGCTGGACTGAGTTGTTCTCCTCTGGAGTTGCCTATCCGCTGAGACTATTACCATCATTTGACTGTGTTACCTTTTTGCCTGAATAGCTCTTGTGACTTTGTATTATTGTGCAGTGCTGTTCAGTTATTACTACTTGTGCATATCATCGTGGGATCAAGTTCAGTGTGCCCGTGTATACTCTGCATTGCATTTATCTCCCCGTGCTCTTCCTCACATATATATATATATATTCAGTGGTACAACTTGCTAGAGGCAGACCACTGTTCCCTGTTTCCTGAGTCACCCGTTTCCAGTATCCTTTCACATAGCAGTGGTACAACTTGCTAACGCAGACCACTGACTTCTCGGATACCTTCACCTGGATTCCATTCCCTCACCTAGACAGCGGTACCACTTGCTATACGCAGACCGCTGACTCTCATCACCTCCTCGTTATTTCTGGTCATTCCTCCTCACTATAGCAGTGGTACAACTTGCTATCCGCAGACCACTGACTACCCTCACGTTTCCTTGTCCATCCAGTTCCTCGTGTCAATTATCTACATATTACCAGTGCTGCTAGTCATAGACTTTCCACGAGCATTCTCTTACCATCTGCTGTCTCCTGTTCCGTGATCACCCCGCTACCAGAGTATCATATTACCACCTATACTGCTCTGGTAAGTCCATCATCTGGTGATACCTGGGTAAAGACTCCTAGTGCCCGTGACAGTTTCTGGATAATGCGTTTTAACCTGTCTGATTGCTGTAAATAATTACAGACAAAATAGACCCTTTCATTGTTTGTTTGGGAGGATTCTGCTGGTCCTATGTCTACACTGTTCTTTTTGTATTTGAGTAGTTGGTCCCTATCCGTGTTCTTAAGTTGGTTAAAAGCCCGACCCACCAATTCGGGATCGTACTTTTTCTCGAGAAATTGCTGTTGCATTTCCTTTCATTGGAGGATGTAATCCTCTATCCCTGTACAGTTACGTCTTACGCAAGTAAATTGGCTCAGTGGTATACTACGTAACCTATTGGGATGGTGGTTACTGTCAGACAATATGAAACTATTTACATCAACCGTTTTCCGGTATGTTTTGGTCATGATCTTGTTCTCTTTTATAAAGATCTCAAGATCTAGGAACTGTATAGATAGTTGACTGTGATTAGCTACAAATTTCAATCCATATTCATTGTCATTGATATATGTTAAAAATTGAAGTAGAGTGGATTCTGTGCCTTCCCAAATGATTAAAATGTCATCGATATAGCGTTTCCACAGTACTCTCTCTATGAAATATCATGGCAACCAGACCACTGTAGGAGGTAAGGCTTAACTTTTTTTTTTTTTTTTTCTTACCAAAAGTGAAGTGTGTGAGGGTCTGGGAAGTGGGTATTTGGCGTGTCTTGGGGTGATAGGGGGGGGTATTTTGAAATTTTGCCTAGGGCGCTGAGAACCCTAGCACCGGCCCTGGATGTAATTAATAAGATCCTGATATGTGGAGAGTTTAAAGAAATAAAAAATATCAGTCGAAATGATGACAAAACTTTCAAATGGTATTTGACTCTCTGGCTGTATAGATCTTAAGCAGTGTTGTTCTTCTCATCGACCTCTCTAAAGATCATAATGAAACCTACCGAGTGCCCTAACAGATCTTCTATATATTGCAAGTATTCAAATAGATTTCAGATTGTCCAATGCTTCTGGTGGAGTATCCCTCCAAAAAATAACACAGTATCAGCCAAATTTGTAATCAAACAAAATGTATGTTACAATCAGTTATACATACATTTGCAGGATACAGTCTTCCAGCTCATTATGCCAGACAATTTAAGCCTGATTCAAATCTGAACACAACCTGCACGTAAGTTGAGTTTGAAAAGGAGCTTATGCATAGTTCTGACCGTATTCAAAACCAAGTGCATCTCAAGATACATTTCCATTTGAATCTGAGTGTAAGTATGCTCTGCTTACACAGTACTTGCAGTACATAGACACACAGAACAGACTACAGTATACATATGGACAATAAAAGGTCACATCAGAACACATAAAAACATTTTACGAACATGAAATAAAATAACTTATCAGCATAATCATTTATATAAATATTACAGTTCAAATAATATTTTTTTGCTTTAATTACATAAATACAGATGCTTACAATGCGTACTGTACATATAATGCATTTTTATAGTCTATCTTATTTGCATATAGTTGATCTATACTAGCTAGCGGTATGCATACATGTACTTTTTAAATCAAAGACTATGTCATGACAGTCATTACAATTAGTCAGCACTTACACCAGCCCTGTAGTTGGTGCAAATGATACAGCTGAAAACAAGCACACTTATGAGAAACCCAGAACTTCAATCATCTGCATCTGCATCGGATTGCTCTTACAGTACCTGGACTACATTATTCCACTCCTTCCCTCTCCATTCCGCCTCTGAAGACGTAGGCAGTAGTAATTGTCATTTGTGTCTGGACATGAATTGCATGCAATTGTGTTCACTGACGTATCGCCCATTTCTGAGCATGCGCAGTTTTCCTCCAACAAATGGCTACTGCATCAGAAATCAATATCTCAGAAATTAATACATTTCCTATACAGAAATTTAAAACAATATAAAAAAAATCTCCCCCCCTCCTAGTTTTCTTTTGGATTCAGTCAGGACTATTAGCTCCTCTGGCTCTGGGGCTAATGTCTCTACTTGAGTGAGGCCTAAAAAATTGTGGTTAGATTGATCTTATGTATCAGTGGATTTGTCCTGGGTTTTGAAATCTTAGATGTTTTTCTAGTACTAGAGCAGGGGTAGGCAACCTTCTTCTATCAGTGCGCCGGCAAAAATCTTTTCAAGCCCAGATGTGCCAGTAGTGTGTGTGTGTATGTGTATGTATATATACATATATATATATAATCTAATTTTATCACGTTAAAATGATAACATTAATTGTATTGGGAACAAATAAACTTTCATGTTAAGCCACACAATAGTGCCCCCAGTTTATATTGTGTCACACATAAGTATCCCCAATTAGTATTATGTCACACATAAGTTCCCCTAATTAATAGTATACCTGATATAAGTGCACTGAATCATATTACGCCACATTAGCAAGTGTATGCGACTCACCTCTTGTAGACAGTGGATACATTCCATCTTGTTCTGTATAAAATGACAGGTTGACTGAAAGGGGATTTATGACCCTGGGTGAGATGTGGCATTTCTACTTATCACTGATAAATGTTATGTGCCCGCCGTCTCATGGGCGTATGAACTGATGTGATATGAAATGTTACGGGGTTATGCTGGCATATTATCGTTGCTGTAGGACAGGATCAGGGCCGCCAAGAGAAATTTTGAGCCCTGGTACAGCAATTTTTTTGAACCCACCCCCTGCATAGGTGAGCAGCAAGGGCGCTGTATGCCGCCGCTGAGCGGCGCTTCCAAAGGGGAGTGGTCAACATGGGCATGGCTGGACTTCTTTAGACATGACATATTGGTGGAAATTCATTTGCCGGCGATGTGATACGAAGACATCGTGCAGCGCACATTGCCGGCAATTACGGTAGAAATCTCTGCTAATTTTCCCTCGCACCCCATAGAGGTGAGAGGAAAAATGGGAGGAGATTTCTGTCAAATCTCCGCCACAAAATGTCCCACGGACATCCCGGAGACACTTCGCGGCTAATTGAACTTCCCCATTATGTATTAAAATTGTGTTACTCTCACCTCCCTGTGATTTCAGCTATCACAACCTGGTACTGGATTCTTGCATGGATCCTGGAATGTTGGGAGCTGTTGGAAAATGTAAATATGGAAAAGCAAGCAATAAGTGTACACCGTACATAACACAGATCATGCAGTATATAATACATACATTATAATAAAATATTACATTTATCACACCCACCCCAGCCACATCACGCCACCCCTCAACTACATCATCCATCACGCCACCCCCCAAACACACCACGTCACCCCTCAGCCACATCACGCCACCCCCAGGCACTTCACGCCACCCCTCAGTTACATCACCCATCATGCCACCTCCCAGACACATCACGCCACCCCTCAGCTACATTACTCATCACGCCACCCCGTCACATCACCCACCACGTCATCCCCCAGACACATAATGCCACTCCCCCAGACACATCACGCCATCCCTCAGTTACAATACCCATCACGCAACCCCTAAGCTACATCACGCCACCTCTCTGCTACATCATGCATCATGCCACCCACTGCTACATCACCCATCACGTCACCCCCCAGACACACCATGTCACCCCCTCAGACACATCACACACGGACACAATGCCATTTACATACACATACATAATGTTATATACACATACAAAATGTCACACATACATAATTCCATACACATACATACTGCCATAGACATACATACTGCCATATGTATATACACACACAATTCTACATATACAGACAAAGTCAGGCTATAACACCCCCACCCCCCAGTCCCTTGTACTCACCTCATCTCCAGAGGCAGATAGCTCTGCGGCTGTGCTCTGATATGACAGGCAGCCTGGCAGCAGTGCAGTCTGATTTGTTGCCTGGCTGCCTGTCTCCAAGGTCAGTGACAGCCTGTCACTGACTTGCTGTCCCGATTAACCCCGCCCCCTCCTGATTAGCCCTGCCCCTCCTGGCTGGAGAATGGGATGGGGGAAATAAGCTTGTTGTCTGCAGTAATTAGTAGCCGCTCCCCCTCCCTCTCGGTACCCCTGGGCAGGATGAGAGCCAGCTACAGTGTCTCACCTATGATCACAAAAAGTTTAAGTTAGTCACAGTCCCTTAACGGGAGAGCCAGGTGGAAGTGCAGCAGTTCAATTTCGGCAAGCTCTGGCCTGCCAGATGACAAAGCTCTGTGTGCCATGTCTGGCACGCGTGCCGGGGGTTGCCGACCCCTGTACTAGAGCATATGTGTACAGGTCCTGATGGTCAGTGAATCATTTGTTGGTATATCCGTCAGTGGCAGGATGGGCTGTGGGGCAAGGGGGCATTTGCCCCCCCGGGCCATTCCCATAGTGGACTACCATGGGCTGGGTCACTAGGCCATCTGTATTTTTTTTCTGCTTCATCAAATCTTGCCCCCTGGGCCAACATTTGCCAGCCCTCCCCTGATACCCCTAATAAAATTGTGTAACTGTTATGATTATTATATTTTGGTGTTTGGATATATATTTTTTTAACTTTTACTTTTTATTTTAAAATGATAAGTTGTACAAACAGAGTGTAAACTAAACATGTTCAGTAAAATTACAACAATATAATAATAATAAATGGACAAAACAAGACAAACAATAAAGACATGATCTGTACTTTATTTTAAAAATTTTAAACTTAAGTGGAAAGAAGAAAGGTGGGAGAAAGGGTAAAAAGAAGGTGTGACAGGATGGACCATCTATGCCACCCTGTCTATTGCTGCTGGGAACCGGCTGGGCTTACTTTGCCACCGTTCCCTTTCGTTATACCAAATGCGCACTCTTGCCACAGTAGGAGGGGCTTACAAATGCTGCCACCTCTGAACTCCTTACCAGCATCCAGTACCGGTTTTCTTCTGGGTAACTGATGCTGCGAGTGTACCTCGTTACTGGTGTACCTGGGCTGGTACTCCTGACCTCTTACTATGGATCAGAATTGCAGTGGATGGATCCCCCCTGGCCTATCACACTGACCAGAGCTGCAGGGTAGCAGGCAGAGTGGTGGTACCGGAAAAGCTGGGTCCAAACCTCTGAAACAGCTGGGAATGGATTAGATTTTGGGTCTAATCTCTAGGTCACAGGATTTTCAGCATGGAAGATATTTTCAAGCAGGTCTTTGAAGCAAGTGATGTTTATTTGCAGTCACACTGATTGGAGGTACCAGTGCTAAGGTCAAATGAAATCAAAAGAACAACTTTTAATACAAAACAGTGCTGTTTTTATACAGCCTCACTGGATAAGCCAGCCCCCTTGAGGTCTGAGTTATTTTTAGTATCAGGATGCAATTTGTTTATCCAAACATGGATTTACATGCAATTCAAAGATAACAAAATTTACACTTATCTGTGATATCCTATAACTTGCTGTGATTTCCTGCATCACAGGCTGTTTACAATGTTCAGAAAGGTTTGAACACTCTGGACAAAAGGCCACACAGTAACGACCCCCTGCTGGGCCTTTGGCCAGAGCAGGCATTTGACACTTCATCAAAAAACTTAGTTAGCATTTCCTGCTATCAGACTCCCTCCCCACATATGCCTAATTGGAGATTTCCTCTAGCAACCTTACAAACCCAAACAATTACACCTCCATACAAAACACATTCCAATGTAACACGATAAGTGCATTTCAAATTATACATTGGTGTCTGCACCTCTGATTGAATTACATTTCTACAATAAATTATTTCCACATGATCCAGCTACAAATAAGTTCTTTATCAGTGATCCAGTCACAGAAGGGAAGGAAGAAAAAACAGAGCAATAATCTAAGAATAAGGCTATTAGTAAGGCCCATTATGCTATTATAAAGGAGCCAAATTAAGTTTTAGATTATATTGTGAAGGGTCAATATAGAACACAGCGAACAGTAATTATGGAGTGACAGAAGTAGAAGATCATTCAACCAAGGGTACCAGATAGGGTCAAATTTACCAGACTTTCCTTGTAATTGGAAAGTAATATTTCCCATAGATGCATTAAACCAGAATTTATTCTTAACATGCTGGAGGGGTGGCGAGCACGGGTCCTTCCACCATTTAGCTATAGAAGATTTGTCTGCGTTCAAGATATGAGCAACAAGCTTACTTGTCTGTGGCCCTAAGCCAGGAACTGGGAGACAAAGGAGAGCAGACCAGGGGAAGAAACGCAATTTAATGTCTAATACCTGTTCAATCATTGTATGAATTTTGCTCCAGAATATTATCATCTTAGGACAATGTCACCGGATATGGATAAAGTTCTTCTTTGCCCACAGCTCCACCAGCATAACGGATACAAGGTACATTCCCGTATATATTTATACTAGTTGTCTTTAGTCGAAGTAGATGCCGTTGAGACTCTATTTCTTTTTTTGGCCCACATTTCCTCATAAATTGGAGGACCTAGGTCCTTCTCCCATTCAAGCTCATGTCCCAGGAAGAGTTCTGTTGTAGCAGATCATCATAAGGGATAGAGGATCTAGTTCAAACCATTTTTGGATGGACTGTAATAGTACAATCGCTGGAATGGAGTTTGGTTCCTGAACAACTGCAATCTCGGAATGGACTATAGACAGGAGCATATTTGCAAATATTCAAAAACATTGGATTGTGATATACCATATTATTCTGAGAGTCCAAAGATCTCCAACTCATGCCATCAATAAAGTTATACAACAATTTGGTCCCCAATGAGTTTCCTCCAAGAGTGACTGTATAAAGATGGAGAGCCTGGCGCTAAATCATGGTTATCCCAGATTCAAGATAATGGGGAGGACATTAATAATAGTGTAAACAAGATCAATAACTTATCTGGAGAATTTGGCAGAATTTAAAACTGAAGCCTAAAAAATACTTCCAGCGTTAGAGGTTTCAATCTGAAGCCATCTAGATGTTGATTGGGGAGAAAACCAAGTTACTGAGACAAGTAAATAGCATAATACTACTAGCCGGGAGGCCACTCCTTTGTGTTAGGCTGACGGTCTGTTCACAAACTTACAGAACTAGATGGCAGATGTCTTCACCTTTAGCAGCTGCCTTTCCCATAGAGCTTTATACGCTCACCGGTACTCAGATGCCCCCAGGACTTAACTTCAGATGTAGTGCAAGTTTGTAATGCAGAGCCGTAGCGGCAGGCCAGGAGACAGAGTAGATGGCAGGGGATGGTTAGACGTAAGCCCAATGTTCCCATAACCCGCCAAAGGTCAGGGTCGCAAGCAACACAGCGGCAAGGTCCAAGGTACAGGCAGGGGTCAAACACAGTAATCAATCCGAAAGATTTTTCACCAAACACAGCACAGGAGCAGTTTAGCTGACACGGAAAACTGGACGCTATAAATCGGCAGGGAGGCTAAGCCCTTAAATAGTGACACTGACCAATCAGGGCTTTGCCCTGTAACAGACCACAGGAGCAGTTAATGGAAACTTAGTTAATTGGTTAAACAGCCAACAGGCTGTGCTCGTCGCAGCGTATGCGCCCGGCTGCTCTGTAATGCCGGGGCGCGCTGATCAGAAGACTCGGCGTCTGACCATTGCCGAAAACCGGAAGTGGCGCCCCAGTCATCATGGAGACGGCCGGGACATCTGTCGAAGTCGTATAATTGGATGAAGGGAAGTATATTGGTTAATATTGTTTTATCGTGCGATTGCACTCAGTATGCCGCGCTACACGTGACATACTGCGATCGCGCGGTAAAATACGCACGCACACACTCGCACTACAACATTTAGTTATTTATATACTTCATAATCATATTGGTTCTGTTATAGAGTGATTTATGAGCAGATAGTAATTAGTTTATTATTAGTTTATATATTATGATTATATATACACTTTAGTGTTATTTAAGGTTCAGGTTATAGGAAAATGTGTCAAGGCTGGTTTCATTTTAATCCCCTATTCATCAGCAGTTGTCCGGTTCATTCGCCGAGGAAATCGCACATTGCATACTCTAGTTAGTGATGTTAGGGAATAAATACTTAAAGTTATACTGACTGTAATGTGTACATAGACTAGCTTAAACTGGTTTCTGGGCGGGAGAATCATCTGGAATGTTAACCCTCAACCTTACAGGGGGTTGTTTGAACTAGCCTGTTTACATTGGACCCACCTGAAGTCTGGACCTATAGAAGCAAGCCACGTCATCTGCATTGTTCTCTCTGTAACACTGAGTGTATATAATATAGCTGTGCTCCTACTGGCTTCAGTCATTCTCTAACTACAGTATTCTGTAGTGAAATACTGTCCACTGGTACCCATGGGAGCGCAGCTAGCGCAAGCGAATGCAGCGGTATATATTTATCTTTTGGTATTGGCTGTACTGTATTATAATCATGTATTGAACTGTTAAATTTTACATCTGCTAAAATAAATTGCTTTGTGTGTTGGAAACACAATACAATCACTTGGGCAATGCTTATTTGAAAACGATAGATTTACTTTAATAATTTGGGGGCTCTTAGCGGGGAGGTTATGTTATCGGAAGGTACGCAACGCTTGCGGATTTCGGTTGCTCAACAAAGGGTGGATTGACGCGTCACATACGGGAAAGAAAGCAATATGTTCAAAACCTGTTGTTCATTTTGTGTTGAGAAACCGAATGTCCGTTGTTGCATAATCTGAAGGAACGCTAACTTGAATCTAGGGACAAGAAAGAAAAATGTTTCTTTTTATTGTCGTTTTGCGTTTTAAAAGGTATTGCATTGCATAGGGTATGTGTACTTCCTGCTTAGCGTATGTGTACTTCCAGTATTATTGCCACGTGTTTAAACAATCGTTTGGATAGTTGTTATATACACATAATATAATCACTTGTGAAAGCCTCTGAAATGTTATTACTATTGTTGGGAACTTTGATTTTCTGCGCAGAAAAGGTGTATGTTGTGTGATTTTGTGATTTAAATACACTAAATTTTGATCAATTGTTGAATAGAATGTCAGGTGCTGTCTGACGAGGCAGGTGCCCAACTGGTGAACGGTATATTAGGCAGATATACCGAAGGCGAAAACAAGGGAGGTTTTCGCCAAGCGCGCCCAATAGATCGCAAGGTTTACTGATAATTAGTATTAGTAAACAGAGCGATCTGACCGCACGATAAGGACAACCGTGATTGTGAATTGGGAGAGCAGCTTGGAGGAATTATATTGGAAAGGCTGATTGATTGTATCGATTTTGTGCTACCAGTGATAATAAACTCAACAGATTTGTTGGTAGAGCCAGGGTATCGAGGAGCTAATAGCCCTGTGGCACACATTGATATTTCTGTGTTAGGGGTCCTCGTTTGGTGCGAGAGGAAGCGAGTGGACGCGGCTTGAGGAAATACGTCCACGGCCATTAGAGATCTTTAGCGGTAGATTGTTTATAGCAAGGGGTTGAAATTGTTTGCTGGAAGGGACAGAGTCTTGCGGTATTATCTGTGGTCCGCATAAAGGGTATTGTTTGCTGGAAGGGACAGAGCACTGCAGTGTTCTCGGTGGCCTGCATAAAAGGGTATTGTTCAAAATAAGTGATAAACATACGCTAGAGATGGCCAATGTACTGACTAAGGAAGGCCTTATTGATTCAGCAAGATTTCTCATGTGTAAGAAATATGGTGCATACGCAATGGCGTATTGCGACACGTGGGTCAAGATGACCAAAGATTGTGTTAGGCCTTTCCCAACAATAGGGAGTTACTGGATAATGTTAAAGAAAAGGTGTGGTTGATTAGATCAACAGAAGTGAGAACTAGACATGATGATTGTTTGAAGTTGTGGCAAATGGAAGGCAACACGTGGCAGAGCAGCAAGTGCACAGCGGAAGTAAGTGTGGCGAAAAGCGCGCGCATAGCGGAAATAGCCGTTGAAAAGCATGGCGAACTGAGCGCAAGCGCGCCCCAGACAAATGTGGTCGGGGCGGTGAGTACAGCCAATACCAACAATGAAAAAACTGTAACTAGTAACTTTTATGTTGTTTTAAGTAATGTTAAAAGTAATGTTTCAGGACTAGGAAAAGGAACGATCCCACCAGCAGGGGCAGCGGCTGAAAGTGGTGAGAATAATGTAAAGGTTAACAAAGGGGGAGACATCCATTGTACTGCAACAGCAATTTCAGCAACCAGTTCAGAACATAGTGATTTGGTAGGCTTACATCCTGTTCGCACAACAGCAGTTCCTAATGGGAAGGCAGACAGAGATGATGAAGTTCCCTTAAAAATGTAGCAAAGCATTATCCATGGACTAGGTCTGAAATGTTTTCAATTTTGTCTGATTTCCCTGATCCTAGAAAAGATTTGGCCAAATGTCAGAAGTTTATTAGATATTATGGCAATGTGTACGAGCCAACTAATAACGATTGGCGAGTAGTGTTGAAGACCAGTCTTCCTCTCAATACTGATATACAAAAGTTTATTAAGGATTGTATAATGGAGGAGGATAGATCCTCAACAGAGGGTGATAACCATGAAAATATTAAACGCATAATTTTTCAGTTGGCCATCATATACTTTCCTACGATAGTGGACTAAAATTTTTACTATCAAACAAAAGGATAGTGAAAATGCAACAGACTATTTTTCCAGGGCTCTGATAGAGATGGCCGATGACACTGGGGTATCAGATATAAAAGATAATGTACACTACAGGGAGGTTGCTGTTTCAGTGCTAATGGATGGCCTCAGGGAAAATTTGAAAAGAAGGGTGCAAACTTCATTACCACACTGGAGAGGAATCACTGTAAATGTTCTCAGGGAGTCAGCTATAGGACATGATAGAAGTATAAATAAGAAGTATAAATAAACAAAAAGAGACATTAAGTGATAGGGTAATGATGGTAAGTATCCCAGCACTAGAGGGACTGCACACACGACCACAGTATAATAACACCTGGTTTAAGGAACAGAAACAACATGAGTTGAGGAAGTGTTTTAGATGCCATAAAACAGGACATCAAGCAAGGGACTGTACAATGACAAGAGCGGAAGCATATAGACTTGGGCCACTTAAGGGGGAATTACATAGACACCCACAGAGAAGGCGCACACAAGTCACAGAGGTTTTCCAACAGTCACCTGCACACCTCACAGCAGCAAATATTTTGAGGAAGAACTATAGTCAACTCTATAAGTCAGGTCATACCTATAGTCCTACAACCAGGCAAGGTAAATGTTAATCGGTGGTATGCAGATTAAGAAAGAAACAGGTTTAAAAGTACATTTTGTTTATTTTTCTTGTTTGTTTTATGTTGTCACATGTTTGCTTTCCTGTTCGCTGGCCGATGGTAAAGAAAGAAAATGTTTGTTTCATTTGTTGTGTAAAGATAACTATCTTGTCTTTTCTTCTCACAGATAAGGGTAGACAAAAGGAATATAGACTTAGTGATTAAGGGGGGTGGGATAGAGAAGTAGAAAAATTACTCTTGAAAGACAAATTAACAATGAATCATTGGAACACTCTTTGTTTTAGGCTGCAATGACTCATGATAATTGGTTTGGCTGAGAATCATTATCATTATCCAAAAATGAAGTATGTACATACTTTGCTCTAAAATATAGTTTTTTGTATTTCAGATAAGTATGAGTCACCAAGAGTTAATTTTTCAGTCCGTTTAAAAGATATGTAGTTATGGTGATACCGAGTTCTTAATGAACAAATGATGGACGACACTGGATTGCACGGTTGATGTAAGACTCCTTAGTCAAGTATGGGGAGGGGTCATAGTTTAGTGAATAGCTAAGGGGATTAGTGGAATGAATACAGCCATTTTCCCATAGTGTCCAATCCAGCTGTCATGTTTGCTGTAAAATCTCCCTTTCTGCATTTCTATTTGTTTTCATCCCCTTGTATTCAAATCTTTCTATTCTAATTTTTTTTTGCTCTCCTATTTTCTCATTCTTTACAAATATGCTAGTATCTCTCTCCTCTTGTATAGAGATACAAAAAGACGTAGACACGGTCTCAGTAATGGGGCTAAGACAATTTTGACATAAGACGGACTCAGGGATACACACACTAGATTGACATAGGTCACAGAAATAGTTAGGGGTTTGGTTTTACATGTATAGAAGCTGCTAATTTTAAGCAGAAAGTTTTTTGTTGTGGAAATATGATTCATGTTTTTTTTTTAGATTGCATATCTGCTTTTTGCCTCCTGTACAAAGTGTGCCTTTATATTTATGCACAAAGGGTGGAGAGATCGCTAGAGGTTAGGCATACAGATATGCATCTCTATGTAGAACATTGGAGTAGGATTTTTGCCACAAGATACGACATAATGTGAAACCCTAGAAAATGTAGAATTTTCGTGTTTTATATTTTTTCACTGTTAGACAGAAATGTACTGGATACTGTTATATTTTGAAGGAAGTGTTATAGAAATAGACCCCTTTGCCCTTCTCAATTAGTCAAGTAGCTGAATGTGGGGTACTGAAAATGGCATGTGAGTTGGCAGAGGGTAAATCGATTGATATACATTGGTCTTCAGCATTTTTCTAGTCTAGGGGGCGACCTTGAGGTGACTGAGAATTCGTTTATAGCAATACCAGCACATGAGTAGGACACTACATAGAGAACTTGATACAGTGACACAGTTACCAACTGAAGTAGCTGCTAGTAAAGTCCACACTTACACACACGACTATACATGACTGTCACACATAGCTGTCAAATAGACAGCAGGGTTTTATGTGACAGTTGAAAAATCTATGGTTTTTTTTTGTTTTTGTTGTATTGTTTTGTTTTATAATGTGAACACACACATATGCACGCATACACATATTGGTTAATATATGAAGATTTGTGTTACCTGAAGAATAAACTGTCTGGAAGGTGAAGAGATGTTGTTAGGAGTCTGGCGGACCCTGGGGAGATGGACAAGGTAGACCAGTAGCTCCCAGAGTGTATCTTCCAGATCTAGCGGGGACAGCACATGGTCTGGCTCATCTGGGTACAGAAGGTATGTGCAAGCTGGTAAGTGTATATTGGGGTGTGCCAGATGTTTCTTCTCAAGCTAGTAGGACGGCAACATCCTGTCTTGATTGAGAGAATGTCAGGAAGATGATACCAATAGAGCCATCCCATATCCCTCCTGCAGATGGGTTTTTCTCCAGGTAAAACAAATCCAAGTCATCCAATTACCACCTTGAAGGATTCTCAATTATACACTGGGGTACCGATGAAATATGTCTAGGTAAAGGTTTATTGAAATGTGTCTAATATATTACTGTGTCATACCCAAAGCTTTTGTTATTCAATGTGATAGCCCTAGAGTTATAATAGGTGATAGGGGTATTCATGTTATTGATAATAAATGTATAATGTATGAGTAGTGGTAACAAATTACATACCTTTGATTAGCCACAAACCAATGTGAACATGAAGCAACGGTACTAGTTAGAACGAATTGAATAGAATGAGGGTTGAAACTTGATTGAAGTGGCTGGTAGCTTTGGCCACTAGTCCTCCCCACTATTGAGATCACTCCTAGGCTGCATCTTAACCTGTTGACTTTTGAAATGTTTTTGACTTCTCTTTGGATGAGTTTGTAACTGAGAGACTAGTTTAGACGTTGAGAGGGAAGATAAACAGTGAGACAGCAACAGAGAACGTTCAAAACACTGTTTCCTGAAACGTTACACTAACTGTCAGGATGTTGGACCGGGAGAGTAAGTTGTGGAACAGTAATTTCCTAGGCTCAGGTTATTTTATGGACAGGTACCAGGTGTAGGCTACCAGCATCACGACTGCAAGGGTAGCAGAGACACACTGGTGCCCATTTCACCCAGTGCAGAGGAGTCAACACCCAGAGAAGGGTCCAAGTGCACTCATGAATCTGTTCTGGGAGGCCTCGAATGCAGTTAGTAGCACCTGAGCCAAAGGCTAAGACAGTTCTCCAGCATGAAGTTGTAGTTTTTCCTGTTTTGTGTTTCTCTCATTTCATTCTCTTCTCAGGACGGTGAATTCTTTTAATTATTGACAGGTGACAGAGGCTGGTTCAGGTAATGATATTGAGGAATTAGGGGTGAAGGAGAAGTTAGAAGCACAATCGGTTCAGCCAATTACTCTATTCAATTCAGGGGTAAAGGAAAATTTGGAAACCTTGGAGCTTGGAGAAAGTGTGAGGGGCTATTGTCTGAGTAGTATTACGTCCATAAGTTCGTTGACCCTATAGTTGAAGAGAGGTACATCCAGCGATGCCAGTCCAGTAATATTCAGACTTGAGAATGATTATCATTCTTGGGTGGGTAAGGTTTTAGACCAAACTTAGTGCTGGGTGGGCTCTCACGTGCCTCAGTGATTATATTGAGTAGGACTAGTTCTCTTTCCACTAAATATTCTTGAGGTACCCGAATTATGGGTGGGAGATCACTAGGGGAAAAGTATGACACCCTTAGTCTGGAGTCTACCAATATTTTGCAAGCCGACCACTGTTTCACGTACAAAGAAACCTGAGTATTGGGAGACTGGGAAGAACGAACAGACAATAGCCCGCCCCACAAGTGTTGATGAAAAGAACTGATGACATTATTAGAGTGTATATACTAACGCAAGCTGAAAGAGATTGTATATGACATTATTGATAAACATAGGATGATGTTATTGATGAACATGTACTATCTAAATGTTGTCTGAGCTAAAAGACATGCTTTGGACAAATGAACCTGTTAGACATGAAGAACTGTAGTAGAGTATTCTGTACAACTGATACATGTACTATTGCACTCTGTACCATTCCAAATAATGTATTACATGTTTTATTGTACCCTTGAGGGGCATACAAAAAGTTTATCTCCAAGCTCCAGAGGTATACGGTCTATAGTAAAAGAAAGAAATTGTTTTGAGGATTAAGGCTCTCTCTTATGATAACTTGTTTAGATCTACAGACAGCATGGTCATACACCAAAGGGAGACTTGAATTACAGAGCAACTTGGTACTGAGATCCTGCATATAAAATCTTTAAGGTGATAGTTAATTACACTATCAAAGGGTGGAACTGTCGAAGTCGTATAATTGGATGAACAAAAGTATATTGGTTAATATTGTTTTATCGTGCGAATGCACTCAGTATGCCATGCTACACATGACATACTGCGATCGCACGGTAAAATACTCACGCACACACACTCGCACTACAACATTTAGTTATTTATATACTTCATAATCATATTGGTTCCGTTATAGAGTGATTTATGAGCAGATAGTAATTAGTTTATTATTAGTTTATATATTATGATTATATATACACTTTAGTGTTATTTAAGGTTCGGGTTATAGGAAAATGTGTCATGTCTGGTATCATTTTAATCTCCTATTCATCAGCAGTTGTCCGGTTCATTCGCCGAAGAGATCGCACATTGAATACTCTAGTTAGTGATGTTAGGGAATAAATATTTAAAGTTATACTGACTGTAATGTGTACATAGACTAGCTTAAACTGGTTTCTGGGCGGGATAATCATCTGGAATGTTGACCCTCAGCCTTACAGGGGGTTGTTTGAACTAGCCTGTTTACATTGGACCCACCTGAAGTCTGGACCTATAGAAGCAAGCCAAGTCATCTGCATTGTTCTCTCTGTAACACTGAGTGTATATAATATAGCTGTGCTCCTACTGGCTTCAGTCATTCTCTGACCACAGTATTCTGGAGTGGAATACTGTGCACTGGTACCCGTGGGAGCGCAGCTAGCGCAAGCGAACGCAGCAGTATGTATTTATCTTTTGGTATTGGCTGTACTGTATTATAATCATGTATTGAACTGTTAAATTTTACATCTGCTAAAATAAATTACTTTGTGCGTTGGAAACACAATACAATCGCTTGGGCAATGCTTATTTGAAAACAATAGATTTACTTTAATACGTCAGAACCAGCAGGGAGATAGTCGCGGCGGTGCCCATGGCTGCCGCGGCTCCTGACATTTTGGTGATCTGATAAGGGTGAAATACTTCAGTCTTGGTGAATTTATTGTTGAGTTTCTGTACATAAACTAGATGTGTAGTTTCCCATGCTAAAACCTGTTCTACAATCTCTATAAAATCATAAAAAGGAAGCAGTTTCTCTTTTGTATTAAGTTTAGAGAAATATATTTGCAGAGCCAATATTTTAATATATTTTTAACACATTGGTGATTGTGACTGGATCACTGACAAATAACTTCTGGTATAAATATATTTATAGGAAATAGCGCAGTGCACTTATTTATTTACTTGCACATGTACTTATTTTTGATATTGTGTATATTTTGGTAAGGGAAATCTTTAATTTCTGAAACCAGGGGGAGAAAATTAGTTTTTCTCTGTTTTAACATTTCTAGAGGAAACGCCTTATTCCTGATGTATATATCTGATACAATAAGCCTTTGTTTTGAAAGCCTTTTGTATATCTTTGTGTAAGGAAATGTCTTATTTGGGGTTTACAACTTTTCCTGGGGAATTCTTTTCTTTGGAGGAAATGTGTATTCTGCAACTGTTGGAAGAAAGGACTCATGCTAATCTCATTATAATTAGACCTTTTGATGTGTGTGGGTCATAGGAAGATGTAATTAGACTTGCTGTCCACTGTAAGATGGAGGATATCACAGCAAGGTTTTAAGATATCACACATAAGCATAAATATTGTTAGCTTTGCAATGCATGTAAAACCATGTTTGTGTAAACACATTGCATCCTGATTCTAAAAATAGACTGTGTCCAAATCAGTATAAAAAGCACTGTCTTGTACACTGAAATGTATAATTCTGATGTTCCATCTGACCTGACCACTGATGCCTTTAATCAGTGGAACTGTCCTTGTCAGGGCACCTGATCGAAATAAAACATCACTCTTTGCTTGACAACTTTTTAAATATTGCTGTAATCCTGTGACCTGCAGATTAGACCCTAAATCTAATTAGTTCTCCGGCTGTTTCTGAGGTTGGACCCAGCTCTCCAGTACCACCGCTCTGCCACTACCCAGCAGCTGGCCAGTGTGATAGGCCAGGGGGATCCATCCACATCACCCTGATCCATAGTAAGCGGTCACAGGTACCAGTCCAAGTGTACCAGCACGGGAGTACACTAGCAGTGATAGTTACCCAGAAGGAACGTGGTTCTGGGTGCCATAAAGGAGCCCAGTGGTGACAGCAGGCTCCTCCTACTGTGGCAGAAGGGGCGTATTTAGAATAACGAAACAGGACGGTGGCAAAGTAAGCCCAGCCGGTTCCCAGCAACAACAGACAGGGTGGCATAGGTGGTCCATCCTGTCACAGTGATATATAATTTTGTGATATATCTGCAATAGCAATACACCTATTTTAGGTATATTTCTTAAGTGGATAGTTTAGAGGCCTAGAGATCACTGTGTATGGGCGAATAGTGGGCCAGTAGTGAAGATGGGCACCATTATAAAGATGCCTACCACTATAAAACACATACATTACTTGAGAATGAGGCTTACACATACTCATAGCATAAGCCAGTAATAAAGAAGGCGATTAGTAATGAATATGGGGTTTGCACATGTGCACTGCGGTATACAATACGCGGACGCACACGCATTATAAATAATACTAATTAGGCATACTCTATTTAAATGGGACCCAGAAAGGGATTTGTTTTGTTTCACAATACATCACGATTCTACCTTCTCCAATCCTTCGACCTTGGCTTTATCCATCACTAATTTGTCTTCTCCAATTCCTTCACTTTAGCTTTGTCCATCACATTTCAGCTTGCACCTCATGACCAGTCCTCTCCACAGTACAGATTTCTAAAATCACTCTCTTACATGTCTGATATTCTCCACTATTTGGGCACATACTTCTATGTAGCTGAATCATCTACTGTTGGCATGTAAGGCCCAATGTTTTGTCGCACTGGAATATTCCTGATATTGTCTATTTTTAAAAGATTTTTTTGTGTATATATATATATATATATATATATATATATAGTGATATATTATATATATATATATATATATATATAAAATAAGAGAGGGCGCACAATAGTGTAGTATGGCGAGTTAATTTGGCCAAGTGAAAAAAATTCAAAGAAGGAACCAAACCACCAGGAATGGATAAGTCAGAGCTTCCCACCATGTGGATATCAACAGTGTCTAGGGTAAATGTGATTAGTTCATACAATGAAGAGATCACACAGAACCAGATAACAATCAGGAAAATGTATACATATACAGGTCACACCAATGAAGGTATATGCGTACCAGAAGCCAAAGATTATATGGCTTATCTGTAGAAATTTTCCAATGGACTGTGAGGGTAGAATCAATCTTCAGCCAACCTTGATTATCCAATTGGTTACACATCCAGAAGCAGATGACAAGCCTATCTGATCAGCGATGGTAGTGTAGCAGCAAATACTCAACGCGTTTCGTCTGTAAAACAGACTTCATCAGGAGCAAACACAAGTATAGCTGTCCAAAACAGCGTCTCTATATATAGTGCCTAGCGCCATTTTGCGCGTGCGCACTCGAAACCGGAAGAGAGGCCTTTGCGCATGTGCAGAACTCATCTGCCAGCGATTTTATTAGGCACAAATGCATAGTGAAAACATTCTAATGTACGAATGTATTGCCCAGGCAACATACTGCCAGTCAGATAAACAACCGCCTTTAGATGCATAAAGTGCAAATAGTAGGCATAATATAAAGAAAATATGCATATAAAAATATATCGCGCTACTTCGCGCATGCGCACTGAGAACCGGAAGTGGGGCACATGAACATGCTCCGTGACCCAACCACCGGCATCCTCATCTGCGCAACTGCAGAGATTCTGTAAATCAAACAATAGCACATACAAATCATATGGATCACAATCAGCAATAAGCCACATAGCGAACACAGTACATACTACAGACAGCGTTATCACGCTATGTAAACAAAAAACATAAAATAGGACAAACTGAACATTCAAAAGAGCCATAACTGGCCTCATACACTACAGTAGTAACACAGTTAATTAATGGAATAATCTAGGAGCTAATTAAAAGGTACATATTACATAAAAATAGTTAAAAAGTTAACATAGTTATAAAAAAGGAGCCACTTCAAAGCCTTCATTTAGTCCAAATGGTGACAGCGTATTGAGTGTGTATATCCAATACATCTCACGCTGCGCTAGTTTCTTCCCTAGGTCGCCACCTCTAGGACCCTGTACCACATGTTCTATGGCGAGAAATTTG
Organism: Mixophyes fleayi; assembly: GCF_038048845.1. Taxonomy (NCBI): domain Eukaryota; kingdom Metazoa; phylum Chordata; class Amphibia; order Anura; family Limnodynastidae; genus Mixophyes; species Mixophyes fleayi. Next base: position 74,300,307 of record NC_134409.1, read on the forward strand.
AGATGTTTAGGATCTGATTGGTGTACATCGGAAAAATGTTTAGACACCGAATGGCTTAAAACTTTGTTCTTAATATTTCTAAGATGTTCCTGGATACGCAACTTTAATAGTCGTTTTGTTTTTCCAACGTACCTCAAGCCACAGGAACATTCTAAAAGGTACACCACGGATGTAGAAATACAATTCATAAGACTAGAAATTGTATAACTCTTACTACCATCAGAATTACAAAATTGTTTGTTGTTAGTGTTCATATAACGACATACGTTACAATGGTTGCATTTTATACTTCCTTTGCAATCCAAAAAAGTAGTAGAAGGGCAACTTCTATTTGTTTGAAGTAGGCTCGGAGCCAACATGTCCTTAAGACTGCGGCTCTTTCTGAAAATAATGTTAGGTCCATCTGATAAAATTTTAGTTAAAACCGGATCTCTCTTAAGGATGCCCCAATGTTTCGTGAATGCTGATCTGATCAAAGTCTCATCCTTATTATAGTTAGTAATGAAATTCACCACTTCCTTATTAGCTCTATGTTCCTTCTTATTACCATCTATTAGTGATGATCTATCCACATTATCAATTTTGTTAAGAGCTCCGACAAGGAGGGACTTGGGATACCCTCTTTCCAGAAATCTATCATGATAGATTGCTAATTGCTCCCTACATACCACAGGATCACTGCAATTACGCTTAACCCGATTAAATTGGGAAAACGGAATGTTCGTTTTCCATTTCTTTTGGTGGCAACTCCCAAAATGAAGGTAACTATTAGCATCAACACTTTTGAAATAGTTTTTTGTGGTGACCCAACCATCTTGTTGGATTAGAATAAGATCTAAGAATTCTACTTGACTAAGATCGTACTTAACTGTGAACTTCAAGTTGTACTCATTATTATCAAGAGTACTTACAAATTCTTCTAATGACTGTGGGGTACCCGCCCAGACCATAACTATATCATCAATATATCTGCGGTACAACTTGATATTGTTCTTGTATTTTTCTGAAAGATAAATATAACGCTCCTCCCATTGGCCCATAAAGAGGTTGGCAAAGCTAGGGGCAAAAATAGTCCCCATAGCTGTGCCACAGATCTGAATATAAAATTGGTCCAAAAATGTAAAAAAATTATGGGTCAGGATAAATTCCATAAGGACACAAATAAATTCTTTATGAGCTAGGGTGAGGTTCTCGTCAAGATCCAGAAAGTGTCTGGCAGCTTCAATGCCCTTCCTATGATCAATGGAAGTATAAAGAGCCTGGACATCGATCGTGACCCAAATATAGTCTGTTTTCCATGGAAAGTCCTTAAATAATTTAAGGACACTGGTGGTGTCTTTCAAATAAGCTGGTAACTGTACTACATACTTCTGTAGGAATAGATCTACATATTCTGAAGCCCTAGAGGTAACTGAGTCAATACCGGCCACTATAGGACGACCAGGTGGATTTTCAAGGCTTTTATGTATTTTGGGCAAGAAATAGAATATTGGCACCACAGGATAATTCATTATCAGGTATTGGTATTCATCCTTTACTATGATATTATCATGCAGTGCAGTAGTGAGAATGTCCCTTAGCTCAGAAACAAATCCCTCTGTAGGGTCTTTACTCAACTTTCTATAGGAAACTGTATCACTTAAAAGGCGTAAAGCTTCCACCACATATTTGTCCCTATTCATTAAAACTACCCCTCCCCCCTTGTCAGCTTGTTTTATTATCAGATTGGAATTGGTCTGTAGATCCTTCAAAGCCTTAACCTCTTGCGGCTTAAGATTATTAACCCCATACTCCTTGGAGTTATTGGGTTTAGAATGACACAAGTCTTCAGTGACCAAAGTCTGAAAAGTTTTAATGAATAGGGACAAATATGTGGTGGAAGCTTTACGCCTTTTAAGTGATACAGTTTCCTATAGAAAGTTGAGTAAAGACCCTACAGAGGGATTTGTTTCTGAGCTAAGGGACATTCTCACTACTGCACTGCATGATAATATCATAGTAAAGGATGAATACCAATACCTGATAATGAATTATCCTGTGGTGCCAATATTCTATTTCTTGCCCAAAATACATAAAAGCCTTGAAAATCCACCTGGTCGTCCTATAGTGGCCGGTATTGACTCAGTTACCTCTAGGGCTTCAGAATATGTAGATCTATTCCTACAGAAGTATGTAGTACAGTTACCAGCTTATTTGAAAGACACCACCAGTGTCCTTAAATTATTTAAGGACTTTCCATGGAAAACAGACTATATTTGGGTCACGATCGATGTCCAGGCTCTTTATACTTCCATTGATCATAGGAAGGGCATTGAAGCTGCCAGACACTTTCTGGATCTTGACGAGAACCTCACCCTAGCTCATAAAGAATTTATTTGTGTCCTTATGGAATTTATCCTGACCCATAATTTTTTTACATTTTTGGACCAATTTTATATTCAGATCTGTGGCACAGCTATGGGGACTATTTTTGCCCCTAGCTTTGCCAACCTCTTTATGGGCCAATGGGAGGAGCGTTATATTTATCTTTAGAAAAATACAAGAACAATATCAAGTTGTACCGCAGATATATTGATGATATAGTTATGGTCTGGGCGGGTACCCCACAGTCATTAGAAGAATTTGTAAGTACTCTTGATAATAATGAGTACAACTTGAAGTTCACAGTTAAGTACGATCTTAGTCAAGTAGAATTCTTAGATCTTATTCTAATCCAACAAGATGGTTGGGTCACCACAAAAAACTATTTCAAAAGTGTTGATGCTAATAGTTACCTTCATTTTGGGAGTTGCCACCAAAAGAAATGGAAAACGAACATTCCGTTTTCCCAATTTAATCGGGTTAAGCGTAATTGCAGTGATCCTGTGGTATGTAGGGAGCAATTAGCAATCTATCATGATAGATTTCTGGAAAGAGGGTATCCCAAGTCCCTCCTTGTCGGAGCTCTTAACAAAATTGATAATGTGGATAGATCATCACTAATAGATGGTAATAAGAAGGAACATAGAGCTAATAAGGAAGTGGTGAATTTCATTACTAACTATAATAAGGATGAGACTTTGATCAGATCAGCATTTACGAAACATTGGGGCATCCTTAAGAGAGATCCGGTTTTAACTAAAATTTTATCAGATGGACCTAACATTATTTTCAGAAAGAGCCGCAGTCTTAAGGACATGTTGGCTCCGAGCCTACTTCAAACAAATAGAAGTTGCCCTTCTACTACTTTTTTGGATTGCAAAGGAAGTATAAAATGCAACCATTGTAACGTATGTCGTTATATGAACACTAACAACAAACAATTTTGTAATTCTGATGGTAGTAAGAGTTATACAATTTCTAGTCTTATGAATTGTATTTCTACATCCGTGGTGTACCTTTTAGAATGTTCCTGTGGCTTGAGGTACGTTGGAAAAACAAAACGACTATTAAAGTTGCGTATCCAGGAACATCTTAGAAATATTAAGAACAAAGTTTTAAGCCATTCGGTGTCTAAACATTTTTCCGATGTACACCAATCAGATCCTAAACATCTCAAATTTCTCGCCATAGAACATGTGGTACAGGGTCCTAGAGGTGGCGACCTAGGGAAGAAACTAGCGCAGCGTGAGATGTATTGGATATACACACTCAATACGCTGTCACCATTTGGACTAAATGAAGGCTTTGAAGTGGCTCCTTTTTTATAACTATGTTAACTTTTTAACTATTTTTATGTAATATGTACCTTTTAATTAGCTCCTAGATTATTCCATTAATTAACTGTGTTACTACTGTAGTGTATGAGGCCAGTTATGGCTCTTTTGAATGTTCAGTTTGTCCTATTTTATGTTTTTTGTTTACATAGCGTGATAACGCTGTCTGTAGTATGTACTGTGTTCGCTATGTGGCTTATTGCTGATTGTGATCCATATGATTTGTATGTGCTATTGTTTGATTTACAGAATCTCTGCAGTTGCGCAGATGAGGATGCCGGTGGTTGGGTCACGGAGCATGTTCATGTGCCCCACTTCCGGTTCTCAGTGCGCATGCGCGAAGTAGCGCGATATATTTTTATATGCATATTTTCTTTATATTATGCCTACTATTTGCACTTTATGCATCTAAAGGCGGTTGTTTATCTGACTGGCAGTATGTTGCCTGGGCAATACATTCGTACATTAGAATGTTTTCACTATGCATTTATGCCTAATAAAATCGCTGGCAGATGAGTTCTGCACATGCGCAAAGGCCTCTCTTCCGGTTTCGAGTGCGCACGCGCAAAATGGCGCTAGGCACTATATATAGAGACGCTGTTTTGGACAGCTATACTTGTGTTTGCTCCTGATGAAGTCTGTTTTACAGACGAAACGCGTTGAGTATTTGCTGCTACACTACCATCGCTGATCAGATAGGCTTGTCATCTGCTTCTGGATGTGTAACCAATTGGATAATCAAGGTTGGCTGAAGATTGATTCTACCCTCACAGTCCATTGGAAAATTCTACAGATAAGCCATATAATCTTTGGCTTCTGGTACGCATATACCTTCATTGGTGTGACCTGTATATGTATACATTTTCCTGATTGTTATCTGGTTCTGTGTGATCTCTTCATTGTATGAACTAATCACATTTACCCTAGACACTGTTGATATCCACATGGTGGGAAGCTCTGACTTATCCATTCCTGGTGGTTTGGTTCCTTCTTTGAATTTTTTCACTTGGCCAAATTAACTCGCCATACTACACTATTGTGCGCCTCCTCTTATTTTATTTCTAGATCTATCCCTGCTACACCGCTTGGTACAGAGGATTGGCAGCCGCCCGCACAGGGGAAGTGTCATTTAAGAAGGACTCATTTCAAGACATTGGACTCTAATATTTATTTACTGGTGCAGTGTCCTAGCGCCATTTGTATCTATTTGTGATATATATATATATATATATATATATATATATATATATATATATATATATATCCCGCCACTTTTATTTAAAGAAAGTCTAAAAATGCTACCAGGGTGTGCACAATGAGGTATATATATATATATATATATACCTCATTGTGCACACCCTGGTAGCATTTTTAGACTTTCTTTAAATAAAAGTGGCGGGATATATATATATATATATGTATAATAGCTAGTTTGTGTACTTTTAGTTAGAGCAATAAATATATGCTTTTTGTGCACATGCGAAGTACCAAAATTCGGATTTTACACAAATAAAGATGCTTGCATCCAACTCTACATCAGGCCCTAAGTGTTATTCTGCTAATTTAAGATTAAGTCAAACGTATGCCCCGCAATCACACATCAAGGTGTTTCAGCATCCCTATTGACAGGCCCGACTGCTGCACAGGGCGCCGGGCTATATTGGGTGCCACTGATATCAGGCACATTGTGTAATTCTGTGCTGCGGCCACTGAGTTTACCTTCCACAACCTCCGGCAGCCGCGCAGCTTAAGCTTATTGAGGGGAGCAATCGCCGCCCCACCAACTCCTCTGTTGGCTTCAGATCTACATGGTGGTGGGCGGCGTTTGACTGCCCTCCCGCCTTGCCGATGGGCCGCACTGTGTCAGCGAGGATCCCAGCAGAGAGGAGCAGTTACCTAAAGACAACTTCCAGGTAAGTAAAGAGTGGTTTACTGGAGGGGGAAATGGTGTACTGCGGGGGGGGGGGGGGGGGGGGGGGGGCAGTGTGTGCTGCGGGGGGGGGCAGTGTGTGCTGCAGGGGGGTGGACATTGTGTGCCGCAAGGGGGGAAATTGTGTGTTGCAAGAGGGGGGACATTGTGTGCTGCGGTGGGAGACATTGTGCTGCGGTGGGGGACGTTGTGCGGAAGAGGAGGGAAGTGTGCTGCAGGGGAGGGCAGTATAATGCAGGGGGGGAGATTGTGCTGCAAAGGGGGACATTGTGCTACAGGGGAACACAGTGTGCTGAAGGGAAGGGCAGTGTGCTGCAAGGGAGGATGTCAAGGCTCTGAACGATTTTAGTAGATCCCTTGCCTCTACTATAGGGAACTTTGCCCAGGAGTGTGGAGTCTAACGGATAGGAGGTTTTCACCAGGGAATATGGTCTCCGCTGCTCCTATTCCGCAGGTCGCGGTCTCCCCGACTAATATTAGTAGAGGATGGTGGAGGTAGAACTCAATGATATTCACAGATTTAAAAGTTCACGGCTCATAAGCATCACTGATAATAATAACACAGGAGATGATAATAGTGCTGCAAAGTAGTGTATTGACTGATGGTACAACACGAATGAGAGAATATATATATATATATATATATATATATATATATATATATATATATATATATCGGCAGAGATGAACACACAGCAGTTGGTCAGATTGCAGAGACAAATCACATATGCTACTTCATAGTTGGTAACCCTTGGCAACAGCATGAGATGAATAATACAACAATTCAACGTAGAGGTGATGAATAAGAACACTTGGATCCAATAGAGAAACACACAGCAGATGAATGTGAATCAGTGGTACAGCTAAAGTCCAAACAGGGTAGTATACAGAACTTGGCTGATCCGAGAATAGAGATGATTCAACATAGCAGGTGGTTACTGGTATCGCAATTATTCTTATCTAGCAGAGCAGTAAGCGTTAAATAACATCCAAGGACTTGGATGAACACAGACACATGAAGCAGAATGTTGCCTAGAAGTAGCAGCGAAGTGAGGAGTATCTGAACCGTGCGTGGAACTACAGGTAACAGGTATTCCAGTCTTAGATGCAAAGGTAAGTTCACTCTAGTATGAGGCAGCTGAACAGAGGCACGCAACTTGAGCTGAAGTAATAGCCACAGACACAGCAAGCAGTTCACAATAACAGTCCAGCAAACAGGTTAACAGCAGAGTGAGGATAAACCATGCCAGACGTGGAACTACAGGTGACAGGTAACTTTATAGTAGCTCTATCAGCAAGATGTAGCGATATAGCCAGCCAGATAGAGGTAAACTTGAGCCAACAGATTAGGCACAGGTGTAGCAAACAACTCACGATAGTAGTCAGCGTGCAGATGAACAGCGAAGAGGAGATTCAGCTTGCAGATGAACAGCGTAGAGGAGTTTCAGCTTGCAGATGAACAGCGGAGAGGAGTTTCAGCTGAGCCGACCAGGAATCAAAGATGACAGGTAACTTCGGCAGCAAGTATAGCCCAGCGAGCAGGTAACGGACCAAACGGAAAGTCAAGGTATACAGTCAGATCCCAATGCAGCGTGAGTAACACGAAGAACAGGCAATGAGTCCATAATCATGGGAGGTTAAAATAGTGCTCCAGGACCAATGAGATTCGGGAGGAGGTCCAGATCAAGGTAGCAAGGAACACCTGTGTGAAAGTAATGTCTCTGAAGCAGAAGCAAGCACAATCATGGTTCTTAAAGGGAAAGTCACAGCACCGGCACCTAGCTATGGGGCAGGCGTGTGAAAGGGGGCATTGTGCTGCAAGGGAGGACAGTGTGCGGCGGGGAAATATTGTGATACAGGAGGAGGGCAGTGTGCTGAAAGGGGAAGACATTGTGCTGTATTTCGGGGGGGTGCAGGGGGAGTCAGTGTGCTGCAGAGACATGTTAGGGCCATCTATTCGGATTACTTGTCATTTCCATTTGGACCATTAAAGGAAAGAATATACCCATTGCTTTTAACAAGTGCGTAATACATAGACAAGAACTCAAATCATCACAAAGAAATGTCTGTCGTCGGCTTATCTTGTCAAGATTTTTGCTCTGAAATCTAACACATGGATACCTCCCCACTAGAAATCCTGTGTTTGCCCCTGGACAGCAGCGGAGTCTGGACAGAGATCTGCATCAAACATCACTGCATCTGAACTGCTGGAGCAGGTAAGGCTAATCTTTTTTTTTTCTTTTAAACAAAAGTCACATTGAGGGTCTGGGATTTGGGTATTTGGAGGGGTGGGGCAGTAGTTTGAAACTTTGCCTAGGGCGCCGAGAAACCTTGCAACAGCCCTGCCAATTGAGCTCCATTCAGCGACTTGCAGCTCAGATCTGATGTCACATAGTGTTACATATTCCCTTTGAGGACGTACACATGGAATGTTGAAACTGACATTGGCCACAAGAAAATGCAAAACATTAACCCTTTTCCGCAGGTCCGCATTTACCATTAGGCAACCTAGGCACCTGCCTAAGGCCCAGCGGTTCCAGGGAGGTCCCCCAGGAACGGTGGAATGGTAAGCAAGATGGGGAGAGGTGCTTCCCTTGTCAGTGGTTGGAGTGCAGCATGAGGCCCACTGGCTGCCCCTCTCCACTTCCTTTTCCCGGAAAATGAAACCGAAATGGATTCCCGTCTGGCAAAGGATTTCCATCAAAACGCAATCAAGTGACTGAGGCCGTGGCTTCGATCACATCCATTCACATTTAGCAGGCGCAGCCTATCTTGGCGGCATTGCGTTGAACTGGGACATCATTGTCGATTGACAGCAGAGGCTACCAATATGTAAGTGAAGTCTGCCAATCGGCATAGTTATTATTTGTACTGTGTGGCGCTGTCTGTGCTGACATAAGGAATGGGGAGACTGGGTTCTGCTGGGCATACCTGTCATGAGCCGTGGCGGCCGTGGGCACCGCCGCGACTCTCTGCCCCTGACTTTCGGACGTCACATCCGGTGCCACGGCTCCGACCGTTGCCAGGGCAATGGCCGGGCGCCGGAATTAATGCTATCTCTCCGGCCACTCACTACAGACGGGCGCGCGCTATAGCCTGCGGGCTAATTAGGTCATTATACATCTTGCAGGGGAAGTCCCTGACTGGCTGGCTCCAGTATATAAGGCAGGGAGGGCATAGCCTCCCTGCCGGTTATAGCGTCCTGTTCACAGTTCTGCTGCCTGCTTGTTCTCTCTCTGTTTGGTGTTAAAACCTGTGACTGACCTCCCGTATATGACCCTCGCTTGTTCCTGGACCTTGAACCATCTCTTCTGACCCTGACCATTTGCCTGAAAACCGGATTCTGCTCCTCCGCCAGTGCCCCTGACCTTTTGCTTGTCCCTGGATTCCGAACCTGTGCTTGTGACCTCCGACCTTGGTTTACTCTGCCTGAACCCCACGCTGCTGTCCACCAATCACTCTACTCCTGGGTTCTCCTTAGCCGGTATACGATTCTCGACCCTCTGTCAGCCTGCGGCCAAGTCTGTCCCCACCACTAGGGGCTACAGCGAACACCAGGCTTTCGGAGTAGACTCCGAGTTTTATTGTGCTGGCTAGGGAGTTCCTAACATTACCATGGAGATAAGAGAGCAGACAGTGGTGTGTCTAAAGAGCTCAATTGGTGGCGAGTGAGTAACGCGAGGGATGGGGTTTTGGCTGAGACGTAGCTGGGATAAGTAGGATATGTTCCATGCCCTTCTGGAGTCATCTGTAACATTTCTCCAATGTCACCGAATGATGACTCCTGTCCTAAATCAGTGTCATGTACCTGACATTCAATCTGCCACAGGCCATTGCAACCAGTACTAGGATAGAATTATTTGTTTCATGTCCATGTGCAGTATAGTCAGGGTAGCTATATAATAGCAGACAAGTGTATTGGAGAATGTATAAAGTATTCTGATTGTTAGCCCTGTGAATTGGTGCTTGCAGGGCTGGCTTCATGATGATGCATGCAGCCAAGGGAGGCAGGGACACCATTGTTCATAGGCATGTCAACTTGCCATTTTTGGGGGGTTTTACAGTAAGATTGTGCATGCAGAGTAGGGTGAATGCTGTGGAATGTATTAAATTTGAAAGAAACTAGTAAATGAACATGCCATTAGGGCAAAAATGATATTTGGCACGCTGAACATGCAATATAACAATGTAAAATAGTATGGTGTGCTGACAATATATTAGATTAGCATGCTTTTACAGCAAAATGAATAAAATATACATCTGAAGTCCGTGGTTGTGTAAAAAACCAAAAACATCTTAGTGCGCCAATATACTTGCTATGGTAAAAAGGATATAACATAAATATATGCTATGCAAAAGAAATTAACAGGTATGGAATTATCAGGTGCACCCGGTCTACACCAAAAAAAACCCCACAAATATATTTTTCACTGTGTGAAATTTCTTACTCACCGTGAGACCACAAGACACAGTTGCAAACTGTGAGACTTTACAGGTATGTTTTAATGTAATGCCTGAAACAACTGCAATTATGTCAAATGGATCTGAACTAGTTTCCCTGCAGTGTCATCATGTCCCGACACTGTGAGGCACACAGAGCAGCACACACCGAAGAAAAGAAGGGTCATTCCACTTCAGATCACCCTAAAAAAAAAATGTCCACCACCCATCTCAGATTTATTTGTTCAAATTTTTTTTAATTAAGATAGGATGTCAAAACAACTATTTCTGCCAAATATCTCGACTGTCTGACAATTAGTTGATTAAATATTGATTTTTCAATGTATTAAACAATTTACTAATCGCCGCTTCTTTATCCAGTTTATTTGAAGTATCACGGGTGTTTATTAAGGAATCACCACAAAATGTGGACCCCTAAGGTAACTCTTCCTCCCGAATCCAAAAATCTAAACCAAATTACTTTATCTGCCTCATGTTTTGCGTTACGGCAAAAACGCACGTTTTTCAAATAGAATTAAAAATACTAGGTTCAATCAACATTAGGGATCCCACTTTTTGTGGGGGTGTTTACAAAAGTTATACATTACTACCACAAAAAATCAGCAGGGTACTCTGTTTCATAGTGGAGGAAAAAAATAATGAAGTTGACGCTCGATTACTGGTGTACAGCATAAATAATTTACACATTGTTAAAAACCATACCAAAAAAGTGAACTAAACTGAGGCAATGGGATAAAACTCCCATACAGGAAATGAAACAAACAGCAACTAATGGGAAGGGGATTCCCTTTAGAGAAACTAAAACTGAAACTTTGCAGAGAAAGAGAGAGGGAGACACAGAAAGATGGCAGCTGCTCATGAAAATTGCACATTTGGTAGTCTTTTAAATACGGACTGCCATATTACTGTCTACTCAAAAACCATTGGATTACATAGCTGGGACCACTTTACAGATGAAGAAAAATAACTTTTGATTCTGAGAACTGAAGTTTCAAATGCAGTAACCAATGATCCTGAAACCTCAGTCTGCTACCATCATGAAAGTTTCTGCTGCAAAGATTTGAAGAATTTCAGAAAACATGCTGTAAACCTTTCTTGTCTCACAAAAAAGGAGCCAGAAAAAGTATAAAGTTATGTCAGTGAAGTGGGCCAAAGAACATGGTGACTGTCAGCTTCATGCTGTTATTAAGCCAGGATAGAAACTGTGTACAGAATGCAGAATTCAACTGTTACACTGTAAAGAACAAACAGACATAGATATGCCAACAGAAAAAGCTGAATCCCGATGGAGGTTGTAACTGAACCAGCAGAAACAGATGAGCTGCATGAAAGTATTACAAAGCTTGGATGTTCACCAGTGAAATTGCATGGGGTAAAGAGAAGACACCGGGAGACATACGCTAAAAGAAAGAAAGAGCAGTAAGCTTCAAGAGAAGCTTACTGAAATGTTCTCTCTTCCTAGCACATCACTAGAATAAAATATTAACTCTGGCACCAAACAGCTGGATAATTAAGCAGACTGCAGAAGAATTTTGTCACGACTTGCACTCTGCAGCTGCTGTCTGCAGTGACTTTATTGGATTCATTTTGTATTATACTTGTAGTACCACTGCCCACCAAAGGGGCCACTGTGCTACTTTGATCATTTTTCTTGATTACTGAGAGATGTGTCACCTGCATGAGGCCTATATAAGCCTGCCTGCTTCATACGGTTGGGGCCAGATCATCAGGTCACTCATGTGAGCATTTCCCATGTGCTCAGCGCCAGTCTGCATTACCAAGTTGTCAGCTCCAGTCTGCATTACCAAGTTGTCAGCTCCAGTCTTCATTACCAAGTTGTCAGCTACTGTCTGCATTACCAAGTTGTCAGCTGTTATCGGCTATCTGGACTCCTGCATGTTTCTCCATTGAATTCACTACTGCTGTTGTCTGCTATCTGGACTCCTGCAAATTACTTCATTGTATTCTCTACTGCTGTTACCTGCTACTGGACTCCTGCATCTTCAAACATTATACCTGGTACTTATAGTTCCACGCTGCCTGTTGAAATCTACTATTGCAGTTACCTGTTGTTTCTCATCTGCACATTGAACTGTCTCGTGGATTACCTTGTCATCTGTGTTTGTTAATAAAGTCATTATAACCACTTATCCCCTCTCCGTGGTCATACCTGGGAAATCCTGACAGTATGATCTGGCCATAATACCGAGCCTGCTGCTGCACGGCTTTCATCCCTTTTTGAAAAGGATTTCCAGGGGAGTGACCTACTCTGTATTCAACATTAAGACCATGGCTACTATTTCCTCCGAAAATTCCCTGTTTCAATTGCTCCAAGTGGACATTCTGCAACTTTGCACTCAAATAGTGCAGGTATCTTCTTTGTTGAATCAAGTGCTCAAGCAACTTCCAGTTTTCACCCCTGATACATGCTGCTGTAAGGAGTCTAACTGTGCGGCTAACATTTCATTATCAAATTTGTCTGCCTTTGACTCTCTGCTAGCAGCACCTTCCAATAGTCCTGTAACAAATTCCAGGTTTTCAGGTGCTCCACGCCCCCACCTGACCGAAGAGGAGCAATGGTGCAGGAGGACCTACAAACTGTGTCTTTACTGTGCCAGTGATTTACATTTTTTACAGTATTGCCAGCTCCGTAGACTCCGACCATCTTCAACCTCTATCTCCAGCTCTGAGTTACAAGCTTCTGTCTCCATTCCAGACACGTTATCTGCTCCCATGAGAACCCGGGTTCCCCAGTTCAACCCAGAGGGGGCGCTGCCCTTCCAGTCTGCTCCAGAGGGGGCGCTGCCCTTCCAGTCTGCTCCAGAGGGGGCGCTGCCCTTCCAGTCTGCTCCAGAGGGGGCGCTGCCCTTCCAGTCTGCTCCAGAGGGGGCGCTGCCCTTCCAGTCTGCTCCAGAGGGGGCGCTGCCCTTCCAGTCTGCTCCAGAGTTGCCTGTCCATGCGGTTCAGCCCGAGTTGCCTGTCCATGCAGGGGATTCATCAGAGAGAATGACTTTACCCCAGTCCTCAGCAGTCCAATCCTTTTACCTTTTGCAGAATATCAGTCTGTCCCTGATGTTTTTCCTGGAGAGAAGTGGCTTCTTTGCTGGCCTTCTTGATACCAGGCCATCCTTCAAAAGTCTTTGCCTCACTGTGTGTGCAGATGCGCTCACATCTGCCCGCTGCAATTCCTGAGCAAGCTCTGCACTGGTGGTGTCCCGATCCAGCAGCTGAATCAACTTTAGGGGACAGTGTTGGCGCTTGCTGGACGTTCTTGGGTGCCCCCGAAGCCTTCTTCCCAACTATTGAACCTCTCTCCTTGAAGTTCTTGATGATCCGATAAATGGTTGATCTAGGTGCAATTTTACTAGCAGCAATATGCAGCCTGTGAATCCCTTTTTGTGCAAAGCAATGATGACTACACGTTTCCTTGCAGATAACCATGGTTAACAGAGGAAGAAAAATGATTTCAAGCACCACCATCCTATTAAAGCTTCCAGTCTGTTATTCTAACTCAATCAGCATGACACAGTGATTTTCAGCCTTGTCCTCATCAACACTCTCACCTGTGTTAACGAGAGAATCACTGACCAGATGTCAGCTGGTCCTTTTGTGGCAGGGCTGAAATACAGTGGAAATTGTTGTTTTTGGGATAAAATTCATTGTCGTGGCTTAGAGGGACTTTTAAATTAATTGCAATTCATCTGATCACTCTTCATGACATTCTGGAGTATATGCAAATTGCCATCATGAAAACTGAGGCAGTAGACATTGTGAAAAATAATATTTGTGTCATTCTCAAAACTTTTATCCATGACTGTGCAAAGGCTGTATGCACCACAAACAGCTTGAACAAGTGCAAACATGCATCTTAATTAACCAGATAGTGTGTGCATTTGATACTTTGTGCATCAAATTTTATATGGCTAACGAGGCATCCGAATCATAATTTTATTCCAAATAGTTTGATTTTGATAGCCAACATACAATTAAGAATTTCGCGATATATTTTGGAGTCAACATAAATGTAAAATACACCATACAACGTGGATGAACACTACTCTAACGATGCACTTGTTTCATCCTCACAGATTTCTACGCCACAGCACCTCCTACCCTCACTCGTCAGCTGCTTCTATGCGGTCATGTGATTGTGACGTCACCCGGCCTTTCTCACTAGAATCAAGGCAGTTCCCCTCCCCTGGTAACAACATCAACAAACCTCACCGATACCCGGTCCACCGTTTCATATTAGCCTCATCTCTCTGTATTGTTCGCCAGACTTTACTGGTGATATAGGGATGCAGTCAGAGGACGCCAGATATCTAAAGAGGTGAATGTTTCTTTCAATCTTGTCTGGGGAAGGGACGTTTGTTCTCAGGGGTCTTCACTGCTCTATGTATGGTGCAAATATTGAACTACAGAAGGTGAACATGTCTTTAGAGAGCTATTGTCTTGGTTCGTTCCAGATACTGTTTTATGTACTGCTTGTGCTGTGCATCTATGTAAACATTCTGCATCTTTTATTTAGCCATATTATATGCATCTTTTTTCAGCCCTATGGAAATGAGCATTTGCTGGCCTGGGCCTTGTGCCATATTAACAAAAACCAGGGTGTATGCTGCTAGCTTAATTTATGTGAATGTGTAAAATGGTGAGATTTGGTTTGCATATATATGCTTTTTTTTTCAAAATGGGGCATATTACTTTAAAAGTGAAGGTGGCTCTATATCATGGTCTTTCTGTGGCATTCAGGGATTTACAGCATTCACTGTTATTGAGTTTAGCTCTGAAGTTTACAGCATTGTGTGATCTAAACATAGGCATCATTTAATTGTGAGGCACAATGGGTTTGTTCTCTTTACAGTGTCCATGGCTGCATTACTGACACAGGCCTTAGACAAGTTAATGATCATATAAAGATAGTCTTTTGTAAAGTGCCTATTTGTGAGCAAATCTGCCCTTGTAAGTACTTGAGTTGTAGACCAATATGGTGTTAGCTGCTGGGGCAAATGTTTTTCATATGATGGGAGGATCAGGGCGTTTTTTGCTGAATGCAGGCTCATGCGCCTGCAATAAAAATAAGATTACATTTTGCAGAGCAAGGTATATAAATGAGATTTAAGAGGTTGCTGTAAATTACTTGATTTTACACATCCAAATGTTATATAACTCTCATATAAATGAGTCACAAATGACCAATATTTTAGGAGAGAAATGTAAATGACAAGATTAATGAAGGGGATGGAGCTAACGTTGTAGTAGGCAAAACCTGTACTTCTACTGTTAATTTTCCATTTGGAACTGTGATCCCGGGGTAACTCTAAAAGAGAGTAAACAAATGAACATGTCTGCCTTTTTGACAGTACACCGCTGTATTTGGTTTTTAAAGCTCACTTGTCTGTTTTTCTTTTTATTACATGTTTATGAAAAAAAGACAATGGGATCAGAGCATTAAACATTAATTTAACTTGTTTTCAAGATATATTACAGCACTGCCCTCTTACAATGACATGACCATCGTTTGCCCCCAGTTAGCAAAAACTGAGGTTGTATTGTTCTTTGTTCCAATTTAAATGGGGTGCCCAGTTGTGGATGACCCCTCTCAATATATATTGGTCCCCTATTTTGTAACCACCTATCTTGTAATCCCTCATCTCACTCCATTTTTGACTCTCTGCATTCAAACTTCTAACACCAGCATTCCAATGAAACTGCCCTCAAAAGTGATCAATTATCTACTTACAGCAAAGAAGGTAATTTCTCCATACTCATTGTGACAGGATGGCCCGCCTATGCCACCCTGTCTGTTGCTGTTGGGAATCGGATGGGCTAACTTTGCCAACGTTCCCTTTCGTTATCCCAAATGCGTCCTCTTGGCGCAGTAGGAGGGGCTTACAAATGCTGCCACCACCGGACTCCTTACCGGCATCCAATACCTGGTTTCTTCTAGGTAACTGATGCTGCAAGTGTACCCTTGTTACTGGTGTACCTGGGCTGGTACTACTGACCTCTTACTATGGATCAGGGTTGCTGTGGATGGATCCCCCTGGCCTATCACACTGACCAGAGCTGCAGGGTAGCAGGCAGAGCGGTGGTACCGGAAAAGCTGGGTCCAAAGCTCAGAAACAGCTGGGAACGGATTAGATTTTGGGTTTAATCTGTAGGTCACAGGATTTTCAGCATGGAAGATATTTTCAAGCAGGTCTTTGGAGCAAGTGATGTTTATGTGCAGTCACACTGATTGGAGGTACCAGTCCTAAGGTTAGATGAAATTGGAAGAACAATTTTTCAATACATGCCAGTGCTTTTTGTTCAGTTTGGACACAGCCTCAAAGGGTATGCTAGCCCCCTTGAAGTCTGAGCTATTTTTAGAATCAGGATGTCATGTGTTTACACAAACATGGATTAGCAAAGCTAACAATATTTACGCTTATCTGTGATATCTGTGATATCTTAAAAACCTTGCTGTGATCTTATTTCAGAGCCAGGAAGTCTACTAGCAAGTCAAAAGGTCTAATTAACATAAATTTAGCATGAGTCTTTTCTTCCAACAGTTGCAGAATACACATTTCAAAAGGAACACACAAACCCCAAACAAGTCATTTCCCCACATCACTATACACAAAAGCCTTTCTAAACAAAGGCTCATTGTGTCAGATATATACATCAGAAATAAGGCATTTCCTTTAGCAAGGTTAAAACAGAAAAAACAAATTTTCTACCCTGGTCTCAGAAATAATGATTTCCTATATCAAAATATACACAATATCAAAATTAAGTAATTATATAAATAAGTAATAATATAAATAAGCGCCCTGCGCTATTTCCTTTAAATAAATTTATACCATAAGGTATTTATAAGTGATCCAGTCACACTAACCCCCCCTCCCCCCCCCCACCACCCACCTTGTCCATGCTGCAACCAGCGTGCCATGTCCGAACGATTTGGCTCCTGGTCCGCAGTCTCCTATAACACCGTATGCTACATAAAAATCCACATACTACTTAGAATAGTGTTCTTATTTCCAACACAACCTTGCCCATCCAGTCCCCCTGGTCAGGCAGCAACCGATATCACTGTCTTTTCAATAGTAAATCACCTCTTTGTCTTCAACAGTATGCAAATTCTCCCCTTATCTATTTCTTTTCACCAGTATGCAAACTCTTCTCTTCTCTTATCTTTATGCATACCATTCGCATACAACCTTTTGTTTTCTGCACAGAAAATAGATTTCCCAATCAATGGTAGTTTTACAGAGGTTTTAACAAATGCTTATATAACAGACTAGGAACATATTAACACATATGTAGACTGTTACATATATAACAGACTATGAATATGATTGTTTAAACACGTTGTAACAATACTGGAAGTTCATACACTAGGCAATGCAATACCTTTTTAAAACGACAATAAAAAGAAACATTTTTCTTTCTTGTCCCTAGATTCTAGTTAGCATTCCTTCAGATTACGCAACTGCGGACATTCGGCTTCTCAACACAGAATGGACAACAGGTTTTGAAGACATTGCGTTCTTTCCCGTTTGAGACGCGTCCGTCAATATCCACCCTTTGTTGAGGAACCGAATTCCGTCAGCGTTGCATACCTTCCGGCAACGTAACCTCCAAACTCAAGAGCCCCCAAATTATTAAAGTAATTTTATCGTTTTCAAATAAGCATTGCCTAATCGATTGTATTGTGTTTCTAATGCACAAAGTGATTTATTTTAGTAGATGTAAATAGTTTAACAGTTCAATACATTATTATATTAAGATACAGTACAGTACAGCCAATACCAAAAGATAAATACATACCGCTGTTAGCGCATGCGCTTGCTGCGCTCCCACGGGACCCAGAAAACAGTATATCTGTATAGATAACTGTGGTCAGATTAGACTGAACACTACATGAGAGCTACTGCTTATATGCAAACAGAGTTACAGTGAAACAATGCAGGTGGTATAGCTTGCTTCTATTGGTCCAGGCATCAGGAGGGTCCAGGGGGTTACACATCATAGGCTGATTCAATCTAAGGAATCCAAAGGTGGGGGTCTCTCCAGGGGATGAGCTCTGTTCTTCCCGCCAAACTCCAAGTACAATCAGTCTTTGACAGTTAATATCATATTAAAGGTTTAGTCCCTAACATCAATATTTAGAGTATGCAATGTGCGATCTCTTCGCCGAATGCACCGAACAGCTGCTGATGTAAAGGGGATTAATATGATTAGACATGACACCTTTCCTATAAGCTGAACCTTAAATATCACTGAAGTGTACATATAATCATATTATATAAACTAATAATAAACCAAATACTATCTGCTCATAAATTACAGTGTAACGGACTAGCATGAATATGAATTATATAAATATAAATGTTGTAATGCGAGTGTGTACGTGCGTATTTTACTGTGCGATTGCACCACGCGCTGTGTTAGGTGGCGTACGGATCTGTGTTACGTGGCGTACGAATCGCAATTGCACGGCAAAACAATATTAACCAATATACTTTCGTTCGTCCAATTATACGACTTCGAAATAGACCTCCAGCTACCTCTATAAAAAGTGAAACCCGTGAGGTCTTGAGAATGGCGAACATGCACATTCACCAGACCCGCCTGCCTCGTCATGCTAACTAGAAAAATGGAGTCATAGCCCAGAGATGTCCTAGAACTTTCCCTGTCCTTGGTCCTAATAATGGTGTTGAAGTCACCACCAAAGACTCTGCCGGGCCGAAAAAAGATATGGCTTTATCTCCCTGAAAAGACACTTCCTTTCCCATTTGGTTTGTGGACCATAGATGTTAATCAATCTTGGGTCGTGTCCTCTCAGGTTGTTATCCAAAATCATACATCTTCTTACTTGGAGTTCTATAACTCGTTGGACAGTTATCATATCTGTAAAAAGGGCCGCCACCCCACCGTACGGCTCGGCTGCAAGAGACCAATATGAGGTCCCACGCCTCCACTCCCTTTTGCCTTTGTGTAGGTTGGCAAGCCGGCCTAATCTGGTCTCCTGCAAAAATAAAAAATCAGCCTCAACGTGTTGAAAAAATCAAGGGCCATGTAACGAGCTCGTTCGGACAGAATGGATGCCACATTAATGGTGGCAAATCTTATAGGCTGGGAAGCCATCCTTCCCAGCCTATAAGATTTGAATCCCAGGGATTCCCTCGCCATCAGATAGGTGGTCCTCCTCACAATCTGAGCTAGTATCTACTTGTGGGCCAACACCCTCAGCCATAACCAAACCAGGTGTAGCTATCTCTCCACCAAATATTTGTGGTGTATCTAGGTCAATAATTAAAGAGTTCAGGGGAACCTGAACCGTAGGAACAAAGAAATCGCAACCAATAAAGGCCGCCAATGGAGTATGCCACGTGCCAGCCTCTGTGCATCACAGTTTTACCACGGCTGACCATCCGCCACCCCAGACACGAGTGCCGGCGTCCGGGACTTTCTCCAAAGGAGGTACTACATCTGCATAGCTTCTTAGCCAGTAAGTTAAATCCGCAATTGGGATGGACTCATTGCGAACAAGCAACGTTATTTTAACCCTCACTTGACGGGTAACAGGGATGGCACGAAAATTTAACCAGGGTAGACTTTAAGACTAGCCCACTTCATCCAAAAAGTTTGCAGCCCTTGGTATGACATAAAGCTCAAGTCATATTCCGGGAAATTAACCGGATGAATGCAAGCAAAGAAATCGGTGGCCCTAAAGCCAAAATGCAAAAACACTAAGTTTCGAAAATCTGGCCTACTTGGGGGGAATCCTTCCCCATATACCTTAATTGCACTACATTCCTTAGTTTAAAAGGTTGGCCAGATGACTGAGCCTGGGGTTGGGGGTTATGCACTCTATCCTTTGAACTGCCTGATACAACATTCGCATAAGACATAACGCCCGGTATAGACGCTGCCAATACCCCATTATTTACCACTGTGGAGGGAGCTGTGGAAACCTGACCAGACCCAGAAGTAGAAGGACCATCACCAGGGCAAGTGGTACTCTGCACAACATTCTTTATCACTTTTGGATTTTTAACCCCTTCTACCTGTGGAAGCATGCAAGGCTTTGTTTTCACTGCAATTTCTATGGCATTTAACGCGGCCCTGTTACCTTCTGACACTTTCAGAGGCCAAAAATTGATTCCACTATCGTAGTCTGCACAGGAGACAATGTACTCCTGTCTAATTCAGATTTACCATCAGAGGCAGCATTTACAGAAGCAATATCATACACATACAGTATTTAACTTAGGCAAGTCATTCACACTCAAAGGGTTTATTGCGATTACTGAGTTACCAGTGCCGTCTTTTACACTGCCGTTTGCCATGACACTCAGTTCCGAAGCATTAGACTGATTTGCTTTGTCTTCCGGTACAACCGGACAAATTGGAAGTGACGCGCCCGCTACCCTTTCTGCCCTCAGGGTACCACTCACATCCAGCTGCTTTGCCGCAATTGAGGCTGGGGAAGAGGACGCCGGACCCACGAACCCCCCCCCCCCCCCCGCCTCTGCACCAGACGCTCGTGGCACCTTCACTGGCGGCTCCCCTTCCAGGGCTCATATAATGGGTTAGATAGCACACTGTCTGTGACAGGTGTGGGCACATTAGCAGGCAACGGCTCAGAGTTTAAGTGCTGACCAGTTTCCATTTGTCTTTCCTGATCCAGACGATCTTTCAGAAAGTTCATTAAGCTAATCTTCTCAGTCAACACTGACTCCATTTCCACAATTTCACAAGAATAAATTGCACGATCAGAACTATATGCGTTATTACGTTTCTTCCTTTTTAGGCTAATTTGGCGACGCAGTTTAACCACCAAGCACTCGAGCTGACGAATTTGATCCAATAGGGGAACCTCCTCGGGCATTCCCTCAACATCTGGTGGATTAACCCCTGCTGCGATCTCCTCAAGGTGAGTGGAAGTAGTACCCATATCAGGAATTTTTGTCTCTGGGGTTACTCTGGACCCAGAGGTTCTCTCCCCATCTTCCTTAGGATCAAACACATCAGAGCAATGCCTTCTGCTTAACTGCTGACTAGTTGTTACTTCACTAGCCAAACCAACCTTTGATGTCATATTTGGCACATTGTTGCTGCTGTCAGGCCGTACCTCAGGAACAACAGATTCATTGTGTTTTTCTAAGAACAAAGATAATTCTGGAAAAGACACAGTTTTTAAGATGGCGCATGCATCCACACTTGTACCTGGCTCCACGCTGGCTGGATTCATTCCCTTTTTACACAGGTCACTGCTTTCATGACACTCCTGCTGAATCCACATTATTTTACTCAGCTGGGCACAAGCCTAGGCTTTGCCTTAAAGCCTGGGGAGTCTTTACTGTATTTGCAGTAGATTTCACTACCATGCTTATATCTGATTTCTTGCCAGAGAAAATGCTTTCTGTCACCAGATGAACATCACAACTTTCTTGCTTTTCCCCAACAGAGGCCCCAGCATGATTTTGCACTGACGGGCCTGTGCCTAGACTAGTCCCTGAAGCCCGAGGAGTCTCCTCCACTTCTCCCTCCAGGATCCTTCATCACTGGTTCTCAGGAGCTCTGCAAACTACTACTGCACACCACAGCTGTTGGTACCAGAATGAGGCTGGATCACCCCTGGCTCAAGCATTTTCTTGTATATACTTTCCTTGGCCTCTGAGACCCGATAAGCGGGTTGCCTAACTGGCCTATGCTCACCAGTGTCCACATGGTGCATCACCAAGGAAGTCCGGCCGGGCTTCCTACTGAGCTGAGTCGCAAAGGGCTACAACACTGCCTCAAGCTGCTCCCTGTTGCGGGCACTCAACTGCTCATCCCAGCCTACTTCCTCTATACCATCTTCCTCTCTGCATCCATGAGGAGGTCAGGTAGTGGGTCACTTCCTGGTTCCTCAGTTGGTAAGCAGCAAACCGCTGCTACCGACTGCACACGCTTGTGGAATGCCTTCAACATATTTACGTGGTAGGTCCGCTGCCGCCTACCGTCGCTATCAAATGACACCACATAAGTGATGTTACTCAGGCGTTTTGAGACCGTGTACGGTCCAGCCCAGGCAGCCTGGAGCTAGTTCTGGCGTGTGGGTATCAGAACAAGGACCTTCTGCCCTATTTCAAACACTCTGGCACGCGCGCCCTGATCATACCAAGTCTTCTGTTTCGCCTGCGCTAGCCCCATAAGATTCTCTAACCGATCTCTGAGTTTCAACACATACTCCAGCACAGAGACATCCTGGGTGGGTGGCTCCCCTTCTCAAGACTCCCAAAACAGTTCAAGAGGCACACTGCCTCTGCGACCCTATAGTAGTTCAAAGGGGGAGAAATCGGTAGACTCCTGCGGCACCTCCCGATAAGCAAACAGGAGGTGCGGCAGGTAGCGTTCCCAGTCCCCGCCCTCTGAAGTTAAAAATGCCCATAGCATGTGGTTCCAAATGCCATTGAACCGCTCGCACAGTCCTTTAGTCTGTGATGGTATGGGGCAGTACGGAGTTGCCGCTCTCCGCACTTTGCCCAGAGACACTGGACTAGTTCACTCATGAACTGTGTACTTTGATCGGTTAGGATCTCACTAAGGAACCCTACTCTGCTAAATACCCCTAGCAGCGCGACCGCTTCCTTTTCGGCAGTTATGGAAGAAAGAGCTATAGCCTCTGGATTACCGAGTAGCGTAGTCCACCTTGGTGTGGATGTACCTCTTCCCTGATCTACTGGGCACAGACAAGGGACCTAATATGTCCACAGCCACTCGCTGAAAAGGTTCCCCAACTATTGGCAAGGACCTGAGGGGAGCACAAGCACTGGGGCGCAAGGAATGCTGACACACATCACAGAACTTATAGTAGGCCCGAACGTCATCCGACATTCCCGGACAGAAAAAGTTCTGTGCCAGGAGCTTTAGTGTTCGGTCTCTTCCCTGGTGTCCCAGCATAGGGATTTCGAGGACAACTGATCAGTTGCGTGCGAGAACCCCGTGGTACCACCAGCTGAACTTGTTTCCGGACTAGTCTATTCCCATCAACCTTCCTAGCTACACGGTACAACAACCCTTTATGCCAAGTCACACTCCCCACCTCCATTGCTGGAAGGCTGCTGCCAGCCTGGTGCCTCATGCCTTCCAGTGAGGGATTAGAGAGCTGAACTGCTCTGAACTCTTCACTACGGCCCTCACTATCGTCTAAGTCAGGATATTCTGCAGAAGGGTTCATGTTGGGGTGACTAGGGTCAGTCAAAGTGAGGTCACTGTGATCAGTTATACCCGCCTCCGGAGCTGACATACTGCTACGGCCAGGAGCATCACCGGGCACCCTCACAGTTAGCAGCTTGTCTACGGGTTATAGAGTTGAGAAATGCGGTCACAATTCCACCCCCAACATCGTTGTCCAAGATCACGTCAGTTGGGAGGCCATCCATAGCGTCAACATCTCGCAACTCCTGGCCATCTCCCCAGTCCAGATACACCCTTGCAACAGGCACATCCTTCTCCAGTCCATCTGCCACAGTAACTTTGGCAATGCGACCCTGCAATACTGCAGCAGGATCAATAAGATGGGGGCTCACTACAGTTATGGATGCCCCTGAGTCTCTCAGTCCTTCACCCTGCAGGGGTTCCACTTGGACCGGCTGTAGGTTGCTCCACATCTTTTTTGGGGGTCTTTTGGACAAACAGGTGACTCTCTCTGCTTAGTCCACTTCAGACATTCCACACTTGGTTGGGCTGGCAGCGATGGAAAACAGTCTCTACTGGCTTACCTCCGCCAGTTAAGCATGTCAGTCAGTCCCCAGGACTCAGATTAGGGGCACGAGTCTGGGGTGTTGGGGCTGTGGGACAGTCCATACTTAAATGACTGGTTTTCCCGCAGCTGTAACACTTCCTCTCCATCCTGGGCTCTGATGGTTTCTGATAATTTCCATGGGCAGGGCGGTGGCTGGCGAGTGGTACCTGAAGGGTTAGGTACTTGCTTTTGACGGTGAGTAGAAGAGGGGTGTCCCCCTGGTTGTACAGTCCTGTTGGTTGTTAATCTGGGGCTTCAGCCAGTGTGGCCTCACTGCCACATACTGATCCGCCAACTGGGCCGCTTTTTCCAGGGTTGCTGGGCTACGATCCAGTGTCCACTTGTGACATGATCACTGATATATAACTTATTTGTGGCTTGATCATGTGGAAACTATTTATTGTAGAGATGTATTTCAATCAAAGGTGCAGGCACCGATGTATAATTTGTAATGCACTTATCGTGTTATATTGGGATGTGTTTTGTATGGAAGTGTCATTGTTTGGGTTTGTAAGGTTGCTAGAGGAAATCTCCAATTAGGCATATGTGGGAGGGAGTCTTATAGCAGGAAATGCTAAGTTTTTTGATGAAGTGTCAAATGCCTGCTCTGGCCAAAGGCCCAGCAGGGGGTTGTTACTGTGTTCCAACCTTTCTGAACATTGAAAACAACTTGTGTGACTGGATCACTGATAAATAACTTATGGTATAAATTGATTTAAAGGAAATAGCAGATGGCGCTTATTTATATAATTGCCAATACACATATTTTTGACAGTGTGTATATTTTTATATAGGAAATCCTTATTTCTGAGACCATGGGAAGAAATGTGTTTCTTATTTAACCTTGCTAGAGGAGATGCATTATTTCTGGAGGTATATATCTGATACAATAAGCCTTTGTGGATGGAAGTCTGTTGTGTATTTTGATGTGGGGAAATGAATTGTTTCGGGTTTGTACCTTTCTTTGGGAAATGTGTGTTCTGCAACTGCCTGAAGAAATAATTCATGCTATTTAGACCCTTTGACTTGCTAGTAGATTTCCTTCCTCCGAAATAAGGAGGAAATCACAGCAGGGTTTTAGGATATCACAGATAAGTGTAAATATTGTTAGCTTTGCATTGCAGGTAAATCTATGTTTTGGTAAATAGGTTACATCCTGATTCTACAAATAGCTCTGACCTAAAGGGGGCTGGCTTACCCAGTGAGGCTGTGTTCAAATGTGTAGAAAAATAGCACTGTTTTGTATTAAAAGTTGTTCTTCTGATTTCATCTGACCTTGGCACTGGTACTTCCAATCAGTGTGACTGCAAATAAACATCACTTCAAAGACCTGCTTGAAAATATCTTCCACATTGAAAATCCTGTGATCTACAGATTAGACTCAAAATCTAATCCGTTTCCGGCTGTTTCTGAGGTTTGGACCCAGCTTTTCCGGTACCACCGCTCTGCCTGCTAGCCTACAGCTCTGGTCAGTGTGATGGGCCAGGGGGGATTCATCCACAGCAACTCTGATCCATAGTAAGAGGTCAGAGTACCAGCCCAGGTACACCAGTAACTGGGTACACTTGCAGCGTCGGTTACCCATAAGGTTATTTGGGATAACAAAAGAGAACGATGGCAAAGTAAGCCCAGCCGGTTCCCAGCACCAACAGACAGGGTGTTATGACTCGCCAGGCTCTCTGTCAGAGTAACTAGATAGATAGATAGATAGTTAGTTAGGGATAGGTAGGTAGATAGGTAAGTTTAGATAGCCACTGGGTGTTTATATAGGTAATTAGTTTAGTTCTTAGATAGATTAGATAGATTAGTTTAGGTAGATCAGATAGGCAGATAGATTAGCTAGATAGGGTCAGTTAGGTCTGTTCTCTGTCAGAATCTGCCCTCAATTCATGTTGTCATTTCTCTATTATGCCTCACCTGGCCAGCCTGTTTCTCCTAGCTCTCTCATCTGGCTTCCTCATTATCACCTGCAGCCTATTGGTTCTGCTCTCCTTAAATAGCCGGCTAATCCTCTGCAGGATTGCCGGTAATATGTTTACCATGGTGTTCTGCTCCCTTGTGTTTTCCTTGTTACCTGTTCCTGTTGTTTCCTGCCGGCTTGTGGTATCCCCGTGTACCAGACCGTTACCGTTCCTGTCTACTCTTCATTGGATTTCCCTGTGAACCGACTCGGCTCTGCTTTGACTCTTCTCCTGTTTGGATTTCCCTGTGTACCAGAACTGATTTGGTTCCTGACTCTTCTACTATCTACTCATCAGTTCCAGCTATATCCTGGACCCCGGTAAAGTCGTGCTTTCAGGCATGGCTCCGGCGTGACCTGCAGCTCCTCTGCTCATCCTACCTGTATTTGGAGACGCAGCCCCTGCAGCATCACTGCGCTCAGATTTCAACAATTTTCCTCTATATCCGGACTCTACCTTGCCACAGGTACTTTTGACTGTTACATATATGTGCCTGTAATTATAGTTACCCCTGGCAACCGCCTAAGAACTGTTTCCCCTAAATCTCCGGACTCTCACCGGTACTGTAAGTTGTAGTTACCCCTGGCAACTGCCTACGTTCGGTTTCATCATCTTTACCTATCACTGCAAGTTCCGTTCCTTTCCGGACAAGCATCGGTACAGAGGTTGCTGCGTACTTCTCTATCAGCTGTTCCTTTATTCATTCCAGTGGCCACGAGTGATATATCAGTCTTGTCTCCATCCACTTGGTGTCTTTCCCCTGGCTCCCTCCTGCACTTCCTACTCTACGGCCTCAGTAACTCTATTCCTGGGTTCTTCCAAACCAGTGCACATCTCTCGACCCTCTGTTTGTCTGCAGCCAAACCTGTCCCCACCACTGAGGGCAACAGTGAACACCAGACGTTTGGAGCAGACTCCGGGTTTTGCTGTACTGGCTGAGGGGTTCCTAACACAGGGTGGCATAAGTGGTCCATTCTGTCACAACATCCCTCCTTTTTTTTTCGAAAACTAGTTATAATAGGTTTATTTGCAGTTCAGGAGTGTAAAAAAAAATATATTCTTGTAAAGGAATCAGGCAAAGTGTTTAACTACTATATATTTTCACATTTTAGAAAAATTCAGATGGAAGAGCATGAGCTTTTCAAAAAATTTTTGTGCTACTGACAAAGGTTCTTTTAGATATTTTTCTGTCTTTTGTGGTCAACTTTTACTTTTTACTTTTAGGAAAGTGAAAGGAGGAAACATAGATGTCCATCCAAGTGAGAAAGCTCTTGTCATTCACTATGAAGTGGAGGCTACTATTCTTGGGGAGATGGGTGATCCAATGCTGGGTGAACGAAAGGAGTGTCAAAAAATGTAAGTTATAAGCAACATTCTACTTTGCAGTTCCTGCTTTGATTCAAACAGATTGTTTAAAAGTAAATATATATGTATCAACAGTGTTCTTCCCAGTAAATTTTGCCACCCGGGTGGCATTATGAAGCAGCTCGGTGGGGGCAGTTGTCATAGTTTGCAATAACAATGAAAAATATTGGAGGTTATTGCCCACACCTGACTGGACTGGTTAGACTGGTGTTCAGTGATCTAACAAATACTGCTGGCTGTAGTGCTCACATAGTGCTTACTCTAATAGGAGAAACAATGGTTTATGCTAATATAATGACTGAGCTCCATGAGTCGGGTGCCAAGTAAAAACATCCTGGTGGAGCACGCAGGAAATATGTGCTGGGTAGAACACTGTAACAGCCACCTTGGAAAAAGTAATTTAAATCTAGCAGGCGAAACAGAATGATCATGTGTAACATATAAAATGCAAAAGACCATATAATATCCAATACTACACTCAGTTACGAGTAGAATGCATATGTGACTGGATCACTTATAAATAACTTATGGTATATATATATTTAAAGGAAATAGCGCAGGGTGCTTATTTATACGGGACTTTTTAATCAGATCTACACATAAAACAGAGCGTTTTATTATATCGATTCCAACAGTGTGGTTTGACTTGAAGTGAACAGTGGAATAGTTCAACATACTACAATGAGGGAATATACATGACACTCCTCTTCTATTCCATAGGCTGGATATTGTGCCTGACTACATTTCGTTGATGTAATTCCACACTGCAAAGAGCAATATATTACAAAACAAACGCAAGAAGTCATACTAACTTTTTCCAATATCTCCGTACATTGCATATATTTATATGCTTATTGTTTTTGCCTCACCGGGAGTGGACTGTTAACATCACATGACTATAATACTAGAAGTCCAATATAAATTCTGGGACTATAGAATGTACTGTCGAATTTCTATGTCATATGCAGAGCTTTTTTTTATACTGTCTATGAATATATATATATATATATATATATATATATATATATATATATATATATATATATATATATATATATATATATATACAAGATATCTGCATTTATATATAAAATTAATGTATTTTAATAAATTTGATGGGAAGTGAGAAGACTAGCGCCTCCTTGTGTATTTTTATGGTGTTTTTTCTTTGCCTAGGCTTGTATCCTAGTCTTTGGGGGCAGCTGTTATCCACTTTGTAGGTCTATCCTAGCGCCCTAATTGTACTTTTTTCGAGTTTGTTTTAGTTCTACTATTATAGGGCTGCTCTGGTCTGTCTTTTATCAAGTTGTCTATTTGAGATTTTATTTTATTTGCCGACCCATTTTCCTCCTTGACTATGGCACCTTTGAGGTGTATTTCGGATAGATTGGAAAGGAGAGGCAATCTCTCTTTCCAAATGATCCTCAATTGAAAGAAACAACATCAGATAGAAATAAAGAAATGAATTTTTTATTCTTTAAATTAGAATAACTCTGCCTATCTGAAACCAGACATTGGTGGGATTCAATCACTTTACAAAAATATATAGAAAGTGAGATTATACCCAGAGGGCTACCTGTGTTTAAGTCCTCTTCATTTCAAGATGATGATGTTTTTACTGAAGAATGGAACAGTGTTTTAGACAACTGCTCCTTTAATCTCATGAAGTTACTAGTTAAGTATAGAAACATCAAGGTTGAATCCACCCAATCAGAGATAGAAAAGATACAGGAATCACTCCAAGCATTTGAGTCTTGTGAAGGTTACCAAGAAAGTGATAACAAAATCAATAAAAGAATCATTGATACCCACTTCGAGACCACCGAAGATCTCCGTGGGTATTGGTCTACACTGTGACCGATAACGTCGGCGGGGACCTGCTGACCGAAAGAGAGACGGAGGTGCCGGCTCTCCTACGTCACTGCTGCCTGGGACTTACCTGTGGCTTAAGCGGCTGGTCATCTCTGCACAGCGGATCGGGTAGGAGCAGTTAGCGGAGTCCTCCTCGAGGCAGGCTGTCTTCGGCGGCAAAACCGGAAGTCGCCTTCCTCCGGCACTTCCGGTCGAATCGCCCCCGGCTCTTTAGCGCTATCCTGGTGGCCTGGTCTGGTGGGGTTCTCTCCAGGGTTCTACCGCCAGGTGGTGTATGTCCCCGCAGCCCGTCTGATGCACGCTCATGACCCTCTGGGCTCAAAACCAACTTCCCTTGCTTGACAAAGAGAGTGGTGTGTGTGTGTGTGTGTGTGTGTGTATAAGGGGTGCTACCTCAGTGTGTGCCCCCTCACTCTGTAGTCTTAATAGGATATAGCCTATTTGGGCCAGTTGCTGATCGTATTTGGGGAAAAAAAAAGAAAAGGCTTCTCAGGGTTCCCTGACTTGATACAGACAAGCCTAACTCTTTTTACTGCCACCCGGTGGTGAATCTCAAATAAGATTATAATTCTTACAAATCTTTATTATTGGATGTGACCAAGTCCTGTGCCAGCTGCCAAATTCCAGGGGTCGCCCTCTAGTTGCAGCCCCTACACTCTGTACGTCTGCACATATGTTCTTACTTCGCATCTGGCCCGCTGAGGATGGCCGGGGTTCCTATCTGGTATGCAGTTGTGATGTAACGGCTGCCTCACTCCCGAGAGGCCTTTTCTGATCGAATCTTCTGCTCGGAAGTTTGCTGTATTTGACCTACCCTCCCTGATTCCTCCTTCATCTTTGACCCGTCTCTACTTAGCTATGCCGAAAAACAAAAAACTCCATTCGAAGGGTATCCCTCAATATTACCCTAATAAGTCCTCTACAGAGCAAACAGGTTCCCCCCGCTCTCATGAGGACTCAGACTCCGACGAAGATGTGTCTGCTCCAGTTACCAAGAAAGACTTTCTCTCCTTGATCAAAGAAATGAAGGAGCTTCGGTCTTCAGTCCACGCTGAGGTTCAACACGCTCTTCATAGTCTGAGATCTGAGGTGTCTTCACTGGGTTCTCGCACGGACCATATTGAGAGGAAGATGGATGATTTCGTCTCAGGTCAAGAAGCAACGGCTGATAACCTAACTCAAATTCGCCAGGAGCTCAATAGTATCCATGAACATCAGGAAGATATGGACAATCGAGCCCGGAGAAATAACCTCCGAATTAAAGGCATTCCAGAGTCCGTTGAATCTGGACCCCTATCTCCGGAAACTATTTTCCCAGCTGGCTCCAGAAGTTCCGGAAGATTAATTCTTGCTGGATAGAGCCCACAGAGCTCTTAAACCCCGTCCATCCGGTCAATCTACACCTAGAGACGTTATCCTCCGCCTTCATTATTTCACGACCAAAGAGGCTGTCTTACAAGCAGCTAGAAAGCTCCCTGCTCTATCCTATGAAGGTTTTGCCCTCCAAATTTTCCAGGACCTCTCTCCCACTACCTTGTCTCGGAGGCGTGAACTCCAGCCTGTCACCTCAATCCTCAGAGAGAACAACATCAGATATCAATGGGGGTTTCCCTTCCGTCTCTATCTTTGGCACCAGAACCAACAATTGTCAGCTAAAAGCTTAAGCGAAGCACGGGACCTTCTGCGAAAGATTGGACTCAGTCAACAAGCCTCCCCGGAGGCTCCTCAAGCTCTTGCTAACGTGGCGGGCCCCGCCACACCGAGAGCTCAAGGGCTCCCTCGTAGAGACTGGTCATCTGTCCCTCGTCACTCTAAACCGCAATCTGCTGATTCCTGACCGACATGTTCCCTTCCCGGCTCCTCCCTCAAAGTGTGGCCGCACTTTCCTCTACGGGCCTCGATGTGGCCTTCGTTACTTCTTGACATAGTCCTATAATTGGACACAGGACTCAAGTGTCCCATGTCTTCAGGCGTCCTTGACCCTCATTTCCTACTACACTAAAACTATAATGCTGGTGCTAGACACTGTATTACCTTATATTATCTGTTGCCTTCTCGCTGCCTGAGAAGGCGAGTTGTTCTTTATTTCTTCTAGGTGGTGCGTGACACTGAGGATGCGCACATCACAGCTCCTGCTTTTGCCACCGATAAGTAGCTGGAATGCTTTGTTCTAATTGTCTCCATGTTATATTTACGGTTGTTATATTGTTCATTTCTATAGCTCTTTTATTGGGCCACATTCGGTGGCTTCACAAGTACCTACTACGATATGCCTAGTCTTATTGAGTTATTTCCTACCTCATATAATATGTTTATTGCTGTTAATTATTACCTTTGCCTTCTCCTTTCTTGTGCCTCCCCTTCTCCTCATCTACCGTAGAGGTCAGAAATCTCCTTATTCCCTCCTCACCTCCCTCCCTCCCAATAGGTCATACACACTAAAATGGTCTCTCGGATTCCCCTTCTGGGTCCCCCGGCCCTCCGTTTTCTTCTGTGGTTGCTCCTAGTCTACCCCCCCCATAGAGCCTAGAGCTCTACGCTGGTCCCCTTGATAGCCTGCCCATCATGTCCTATCCTCTACCAGCATTCACGACAAGTGGACTTTGGTCCGCTATGTCGATCCCCTTGTACCCTTAACCTTCGGTTCTCCCCTCCTCCTCACTGGTCGCCACCTAACAGGTCAGCCCCTGTACACTCTTCCTTCTGTCTCCTCTCCCCTGACATTTCTTCCCTCTTCTGTTCTCTAGCGCTCCTCTCATGGATCTTCCTATAACCCTTAACCTTATCTCCTATAATGTCAAGGGCCTCAACTCTCCTCAGAAACGGGCTAAACTCCATTCCTCTCTTAAATCTCTTAAAGGGGACTTAATTTTCCTACAAGAAACTCCTTTTGTCCAGCATCTCCACCCCGAGCTTCGCTCCAGAAAATTTCCCTTGACATTCCATGCATGTAACCATAGGCAGAAAAAGCGAGGTGTAGCAATTCTGTTTGCGCGCCATTTAATTTTCAAACTACATGAATCTCATAAAGATAGGGAAGGTAGATTCCTGATCCTCATAGGCACTCTGAATAATCTCCCCTGTACCCTAGTGAACCTCTATGCACCCAACACCGGCCAGCATAGGTTCTTCAAAAAACTGGGTTCTCTGTTAGCGCGTCTTCGTCAAGGCGAACTTTTGGTCGCTGGTGACTTCAACGCTGTTCTAGCCCCGACTATAGATCGTTCCTCAGGCCCCCCCCTCTTCTCCCTCGAGGAGAGATGCCCACACCACAGCTGCCTTACAGGCTTTTCTAAAACTCCTTAACTTATACGACTCATGGAGAGTATTGGATCCTCTGGCCAGGGACTATACCTTCTTTTCTTCTCCCCATAATACCTACTCCCGGATTGACATGATCCTGCTCAGCCACGACCTCACTCTTAAACTTTGCTCCTCCCAAATTTTCCCTGTTACCTGGTCAGACCATGCCCCTATCTCCGCTGTACTCAATTCCCTTGCTCACCGCCCTCCTAGAGCAACCTGGAGAATCAACAAATCACTCCTACATGATAAAGAAACCACTTCTCAACTAAATTCTCTTCTCTCTGAATACTTTGAGACGAACGACACCCCTGATATCTCTCCTATGACTCTCTGGGACGCCCATAAGGCGGTAATACGGGGTCATCTTATTGCCTTGGCATCTCGGACTAAGTGATTCCGTTTGGCTAAAACTATTCAATTGACGGACTCGCTGAGCGCTTTAGAGCAACGCCACAAATTGAACCCTGATCCATTGGTTCTCCAGGAAATTGCTTCTGTTCGTGGTGAATTAAATCTCTTGCTGTCTCGCCAGGTTGCCAATAAACTGAAGTGGCTTAATCAGCACTACTATGAAAAGGGCGACATGGCCGATAGATTGCTGGCCACCAAACTTAGAGCTAAGATAGCGGCCCGAAATCTCCTGGCTATCAGGGACTCTGAGGGAGTTTTACACTATGACCCTCAGCGGATACGTGCTGCCTTCCAATCCTATTACACTTAACTTTATGACCTTCCCCAACCGTCTGATCCTTCAGTCTCCCAGCAACACTTGCAGTTGATTGAATCTTTCCTTTCTTCCGCTAAGCTTCCAAAACTCTCTCCACAGGCTAGTACTCTTCTGGGGGCTGAGATTACTAGAGAAGAAATTGAACAAACCATAAAGTCTCAGAAAACAGGAAAGGCTCCGGGGCCAGACGGCTTTACTGCTGTGTACTATAACAGGTTTGCTGGGCTCCTGGTCCCCCGTTTGCACACCCTATTCAACTCAATCCTGACTGGGGGTTCCTGGTCTAGGGAATCTTTGGAGGCTCGGATCTCCGTCTTTCATAGAGGGTAAGGATGCTCATGACTGCTCTAGTTATCGCCCTATCTCCCTGCTTAATATAGATTTCAAACTATACGCAAAAATTTTGGCTAATAGACTAAATTCGGTCCTTCCCTCCCTTATACATTATGATCAAGTTGGCTTTATACCGGGGCGTCAGGCCAGAGACAATACCAGGAGAGTCGTTGATCTGATTAATACCAGGAAGGCCCCGGCCATTGTTCTCTCCCTTGATGCCGAGAAGGCTTTTGACAGGATCTCCTGGAGCTTTATGTCCCAAGCCTTGTCGGCGTTTGGGATTTCGGGTAACCTCCTCACAGGTATTCAGGCCTTATACTCTCGACCCTCCGCAAGAGTCATGATCAACGGTTCTCCTTCTTGCCTTATCACCATATCCAATGGTACACGCCAGGGGTGCCCTCTGTCGCCTCTCATCTTTGCCCTTGTTATATAGCCTCTCGCGGCCTTTATCCAGGGCCTGCCCGAACATACAGGGTGTGCGGATGGGGAATCTGGAGAGCAAGCTCTCTCTCTTTGCGGACGATGTCCTTCTGACTCTCCTGCAGCCTGAGAAGTCTCTCCCTGGACTCTTTAGCATATTACACCATTATGGCCACCTCTCAGGGTACAAAATCAATATTACAAAATTGGAAGCTCTCCTGCTTAATATTCTCTCCCCAGAAGGACTGGTACTCACCTCCCGCTTTAACTTCAGGTGGCAGAGAAAGAAAATTAAATACTTAGGCATCTTCATTACCGACTCCTATGACTCCCTCTACTTGGAGAACTACCCGGCCCTCTTTGCTAAGATCAAGTCTGAATTGCTCTCCTGGCACTCACTGATCATTTCGTGGCTGGGCAGGATCATCTCTGTCAAGATGAACCTACTTCCTAAGCTCCTCTATTATTTCCAGACCCTTGCTATCCGAGTTCCCCTTTCGGATCTGTCATCTATCCAAAAATGTCTCTCTAAGGTTATCTGGAATGGCCGGTCTCCCAGGATCAAGCTGGCTCTCTTAAAGAGACCCACCAGAGGTGGTGGTAGGGGTTTCCCGGATTTGAAAATTTACTATTGGGTGGCTCATCTGAGCCAGATCGTAGCCTCCTTCCCCCCCCCCCCCCCCCCCCCCCGCGGCACTGTCGTGGGTTGACATCGAATTCGCCTATCTTAATTTTCCAATTTTGTCCTGTATATGGGGTCTCTCAAAACAAACTAGATCTCCTCTCACCTCCCAATGCCCTACCCTACTATTTTCAGCTGCAATATGGGAGAACTGCCGACCCCACCTCAAGATTCCGGTGTCCTCTCTTACTGTCCTACCTCTTTGGGGTAACCCTGCCTTTTCTCCTGGGCTCTCCTCTGCCTTCTATAGCCCCTTGCTCACTGCGGGAGTTCGATTTGTCGGAGACCTGTTATTTCAGGGTACCTTTATCTCCTGGGATGGCCTACGCTCTAAATATCCAAGTCTCCATCCTAAATTCTACGAGTACTTCCAATTTCGGCACTTTGTGGGCTCTCTCCTCGGGGGGGGGGGGGGGGCGATTCCTCTCCCTCCTCTCCCCCCTCCTAGGTCTCCCTTTGAATCCCTATGTCTCTCCTCACCCTTGAGTAGGGGCATGATCTCCTCTATCTACAGCTTAATTCTCAATGCACTTTTAACTCCGGGCAGTAGGCATGAGAGGGAGTGGGAGAGGGATCTGGGCCCCCCCCCCCAGAGGAGGATTATTGGTAAATCATAAGGGACCAAGTTGCCACCAGCTCTATTTCCACTTTGGTGAAGGAGGACGCATATAAAGTATACTGTAGGTGGTACTACACACCTGACAAACTCACCAAAATGTTCCCCTCTAGTTCTCCATTATGTTGGCGGGGTTGTGGTCAGATGGGCTCATTTTTGCATATTTGGTGGTCATGCCCTAAAATATCCTCCTTTTGGGATCGAGTTAGGGCCCTCCTCTCCTCCCTCCTTCCATGCCCTGTCCGGAAAGACCCATGGTCTTTTCTTCTCTGTTACCCTTTGATTGATGATGATAGACAGTCTGCGAAATTGGCCTCCCATGTCCTGTCTGCTGCGCGATGCCTAGTAGCGAAGTCCTGGAAACAAGCTGAACCCCCCCCCCCCACCTTAGCGGCCCTGCGATCCTATATCTGGTTTATTGCCCGGATGGAACAGATTACATACCACCTGCATGATAAAGATGATAAATTTCACCAGATTTGGGCTCCTTGGCTTTACTTATAACCCCATACCTCCTGTACCAACTCCTTCCTCCTAAAAAGACTCCCTAGGTTCATAAAGTAGCCTGACTCTGGACTCGCGATGCTGTTTCCCTTCCCAGAGAATCTAAGTAGTAATCCCCTCTGAAACTTTTATTGCCCCTCCTTTATTTATTTGTTTCTCCTCTTAAAAAGGAAAGATAGGGATAAGGAACTCTGGGGATAATTGGGAAGTGTGTTCTCTTTTTCTTTCAGTCTCGGTGGCGACCAGTGGCCCCCCCCCCCATTATATTGTTATAAAATGTTATAGTTTCTTGAGTATTCTGGATAACAATTGTATACTTACCTGTCGGTTTATTGTCAACCTCTGCCTACTTTATATATTTGCTATTCAAATATTTTTAGCTTCATTGACATATGCCCATGACATGTACTGTTCTCTGTTTTTTTCTCTTGCCCTGCAAATTTACTAATTGTTGATTCTTATCTGTACATGATTGCTATTTTTCTAAATAAATAGTTATAAAAAAAAAAAAGAATCATTGATTTTGAAAATTCCTTAAAAATACGAAAAGATACAAAATTAAAACGGGACAAGGAAGATTACGATAGGGATAGAGTAAGGACCTATAATAGATATTCTAGAAACCCTTCAACTGGGAGGAAGAAAGATGGAGGGAACAATAAGTGGTTCCCAAAACACTTAGACAGGTCTGTGTCCCCTGGAAGAAATGGATCATCCTCATTTTCTAGCAGGGATAGATCCCGGGGATTTGTATAAAAAAAATAGAGTATATAAACCACCGGTCTCTCCAGAACAATCATTGAATAGGAAATTTAGAGACTATGATGTAAATAGAGGTAGAGAGAGTCCAAAGAAAATTGACCATTCGTACTCAAATAGTGATGAAAACCTCAAGGATTACCCACAAGTAGGGCTTGAGAAAAGGGGTTACCACTCTATAGGCTCTCGATTCAGGATATTAGATTCATGTGAAGAAACGGACTTACGATCCTGTAATAAAACATCTCCTTCAGAGACATCTAAAGTCTCTTTTTTAGGAAGAGCCCCCTCCCCAAATTATCATCATCGAGGAAGTCAAGGACAAAATCTCTCCAAAAGGGTAAGAGGAAGCGAAATAGAGGATCCAGGGGAGGGACCCTCAAATCAGGCCAAAAACATAAGACTAAACTAACGAGTAAAGGAATTTTTAATCTTTCTTCCAAAGTCCTAACGCAATCCGAATTGAGACTGCTTCAAAAGGGTCTGAAATTTGCACCGACCAATAAACCGAATTTGTTTAAACTTTTTGTTGATCTTAATAGATTCGTACGATCACTTAGCAGGAAACGTTATTTTGTAAGTAAGATAACCAGAAAAATGGCTTATGGTGCGTTACCAATTATACTTGATAGAGAAGATCTACCAGCTCTCTCCTGTTTAGAATCATTCGAAGAAGAAAACAGTGTTATAAATCTTACGTCACCAGTGAATATCTATGACATTAATACTTCATCCAAGATGGAGAAATTTAAGAAACAATCAAATTTCTACCCCCTCCAATTCAAAGGACCACTAATAGAGAGTTTTTATAAACAGACTATGGAGGATTTCAGAACACTCTGCGAGAAATCTACCCATGCATATAAAAGAGACAATCTGTCCCCGTTAGAGAGGCAAGCCCTCAAAGATTTGATTGCTGATCAGGGGATTATTATTAAGCCAGCTGACAAAGGGGGGGGCTGGTCATACAGGATATACTAGATTACCATAGGGAAGCCATGAGACAATTGGAAGATCGTAACTTCTATGTAAAACTAAAAGGTGACCCTACGGGGACATACCAACAAGCCCTAAAAGATTTACTACCTTGGAGATATAAATTGATCAGGTTATAAGATGATTCTGGACTGAATGAAGTCAATTGATCAATTAAACACCTGCAGGAGGGTGTGTATATATACACTGTCGGGATACTTGAGATCCATTGAGCTTCTGATGAAACGGCTATAGCCGAGAAACGCGTTAAGCCTGTTTTTTACTGAAAGCTTTGCATATCCACTTTATGCCACGATATCCCCGGAGATCTGAACAACTTATACAGAGTTCTGGATGTGTTGCGTTTACACGGCACTATGAAAGAGACGGCTCCACACAGGAGGGTCTGTCCAGCCGCACGGCAAACCAGGCGACTCTTTCATTATCTCCAAGTTAACCTATACAGACTGAGGTCCGTTTATGTCTCTGTCAAACTTATTTGAAGTCTTTTTGGCCATTAAGATATGAAATACAGTGCACTGTACGGGACTTTTTAATCAGATCTACACATAAAACAGAGCGTTTTATTATATCGATTCCAACAGTGTGGTTTGACTTGAAGTGATTATTTGCCATACCGATAGCAACAGTGGAATAGTTCAACATACTACAATGAGGGAATATACGTGACACTCATCTTCTATTCCATAGGCTGGATATTGTGCCTGACTACATCTCGTTGATGTAATTCCACACTGCAAAGAGCAATATATTACAAAACAAACGCAAGAAGTCATACTAACTTTTTCCAATATCTCCGTACATTGCATATATTTATATGCTTATTGTTTTTGCCTCACCGGGAGTGGATTGTTAATATCACATGACTATAATACTATAAGTCCAATATAAATTCTGGGACTATAGAATGTACTGTCAAACTTCTATGTCATATGCATATGTATTTTAATAAATTTGATGGGAAGTGAGAAGACTAGCCCCCCCTTGTGTTTTTTTTAGGGTGTTTTGCTTATTTATATAATTGCACAATTTTTAATATTGTGTCTATTTTGGTAAGGGAAATCTTTAATTTCATAGACCAGGGGAAGAAATTTTTTTTTTTTTTCTGTGTTATCCTTTCTAGAGGCAATATATTATTTCTTAAGGTATATATCTGATACAGTAAGCCTTTGTGGAAGTCTTTTGTGTATTGTGATGTGGGGAAATGGCTTTTTTGGGGGTTTGTGACCTCCTGTGGGACTGTGTATTCTGAACTGTCTGAAGAAAGGCCCCATATGTTAATTAGATTTTTTGATGTGTGAAGGTCCAACATTGAAGGCAGGAAGGTTTAATTGTAAATCCATGTTTGTGTAAACAGATGACATCCTGATTCTAAAAATAGCTCAGACTTCAAGGGGACTGGTTTACCCTCTGAGGCTGTGTCCAAACTGTATAAAAAGCAGTCTCTTGTATTTAAGAATTTCATCTGACCTGATCACTGTACCCTTAACTGGTGAAGAGCAAATAAACATCACTTGCTTCAAGACCTGCTTGAAAATATCCTCCATGCTGAAAATCATGTGACCTACTGTTTCTGAGCTTTGGACCCAGCTTTTCCGGTACCACCGCTCTGCCTGCTACCCTGCAGCTCTGGTCCGTGTGATTGGCCAGGGGGGATCCATCCACAGCATACACTCGCAGCGTCTGATAGCCAGAAGAAACCCCGGTACTGGATTCCGGTAAGGGAATCAGCGGACTACCAGTCAAACCACCGGTAGGCCTGGCTAACGTACGGCCACATCCCCTTTCACAAGTGGGCGGAGCTTACCTGGAGGCCCCTCACGTCGTCCCCGCTGCTCTCAGCCAGTCACTGACAGCCAGTCATCTTTCACATGCGATCGCAGCTACGATCATGTGACCCGCCCCCTCCCCCTGTCAGCTGATGTTCCCGCGCTGCTGAAGGGAGAAGAGCAGAGAGGCTGCAGAGATCAACTTTTGGGTAAGTAAGTATATTTTAACCAGTTGTTTATATTGTTGCATATTTGTTGGCAGGCTGAACTTTCCAAACATCTTGACTAAGATAGAAGTATAGTATAACATTAGCTTCGCTAGTTGAAAAGGTCCTTGGTGTGTGTGTGTAACCAGGAAGGGCTTCTCTTACAGCCTAGGGCTAACTTACGATCCTTAGAAGTAATGTGAACAATTATAATATATTGCCTGTAGGAGTTGTGTTTGAAGAATATTTAGAAGAGAGTTGATCATTCTACGTTGTGTTAGATGTTTACATCGCCAGATCACTTGGCTGAATGCATTATGGGAGCCCCAGAATCATATTGTCTGTACTTGGATTACATGAGAGAAGTCTGTTCTGTTCACCCTGTAGCATCCCGATTGTTTAATATAGTTTCTGTCCTGTTAAAGTTTTAAACATTGGTGTTCAGAAATGCCTGGAATTCAGTTATTACACCGTTATTGCCAGGACCCGTAGTGGATGTTGAATGGGTATGTCATTTTTTGCTAATAGAACTTGAGGTGTCTTTGATTTTCTTTGCAGAGTAGATTGTTATACACCAATTGTCTCAAACTAGCTATGTGACTTTTATAGTGGTGGCATAACTAATGAAATGCAAGAAATAAACTGTGACATTGTTGTGGCAAAATCATAATACTGTTAAGTCCGTGATTGAGTGTGAAATGTCACTGTGTAGGTGTTCTAAAACATACGGGCAAATCTAACTGTGATTCTGCGAGGATGAGCGTTTCTGTCGTGGTGACTAGTTACTCTGAAATCACAAGGAATCTTTTGTTTATATACTGCACTAAGGTGCTATCTGTCCTTCGTGGACTGACCACTCCCCCTCTAGTGTCTGATCCCGCCTCTATGATGGCTGACCACACCCCCTCTGGTTGGCCCCTAGTGTTGCATTCCCCGGTGGGCCCTTCATGCCCCAGTCCGACACTGCCATCCTTAATAAAACATTTAGTTTGGGGTGGAAATAATTTGAGAAAACGAAGTGTAGTGAACATTGGTCGGCTGTTTGTCAGGCAGGGTAGGAGACATGGAATGGGCCTAATTAATGGACCCCTCCCTCCCTCTCTCTTCATTCACTCCAGGAAATCCTTGATCAAACCCTTACCTTCCTGCTCTTGCATTCATTCATACATGCTATAACTATACAGACTATACATATACATACATATACATATACATATACATACATATACACATACATATACATATATATATATATATATATATATATATATGTATGTTAACCCGTGCATGATACTCATGCATTCTAGTCAAATCAAGCTACTTAAGTTGTTAAAAAGGTTCTTGTCATGCATTTGGGCCTAGCCCAGGCCTCCTCAGGGGAAGAGCGTTACTTCCCGACGCAAGCGCCCTTTTTTAACGTGGTTTTGTCCACATGTCACCACTTCATCATTTTTCTCCATCACCTCATCCTTCATCAAGCTACTTAAGGTGTTAAAAACTCCCCACTGTCACCCCTGGAAACCACCAACCTTCAAGAAATATATAGGTCAGTGTATAACTCTGCCCAGCAGGTGGCGCTGCAGCTTGTTTTTTTTTTTTCACACACACCACTAGGCATTTATATATATATATATATATATATATATATATATATATATATATATATATATATATATATATATATATATAGCGAAAACAGCATATAGTGTAGTATTGTCAAATTTAAGGTGTCAGTCACTCAACTCTAGTTTATTGTGCATGCCAGATAATACATTTAAACCGCTCATCTGTGTCTGCTGCTTCTTGGTCACCCGAGCAGCTCCACTGTTAGTATATGAGATATTCTCCGCTCGCACAGCAGGGTCTCTCAGGAGCCACCTGGCCTCCTCCCCTGGTTGAGGAAATATATATATATCTCTGCAGTTTTTGTTTACCAACTTTACAGAAAATTCAGTTTGTAAGCCCCCTTCATAAGTATGTTTCAGCCATGTTATGACCATTTTCTGGAATTAAATAGC
Source organism: Mixophyes fleayi (assembly GCF_038048845.1). Lineage (NCBI taxonomy): Eukaryota > Metazoa > Chordata > Amphibia > Anura > Limnodynastidae > Mixophyes > Mixophyes fleayi. Next base: position 74,341,716 of record NC_134409.1, read on the forward strand.
TTAATGATTTATTCAGCAAATTAGTTGTCACAAGTGCAGAATCAAGTATATCCTTTACAAGATTGTCTTTTATTTCTACTGCAAAAGATGGAGAAAACTGCACCTTGTAGCCTTCATTATAGTGAATAATTTATATATTCACATTTTTATTTTGATTTTAGCATTCGCCTGAAAAGTCTCAATGCCAACACTGATATTTCCTCTTTGGCAAGGAAAGTGGTTGAAGAATGTAAACTCATCCATCCTTCGAAACTGGCTGAAGTGGAACAGCTGCTCTATTATCTTCAGAATCGTAGGGATGGATTCATTGGTAAAGGTGAGGATTAGAATGCTGGTAACCACTTTCTTATGCTAAAATAATACTGAGATACAGCGATATTTAAGGACTGATATTTTTTGGATGAATATTCTTACCTGTGTTGAATTCCAGTGTTTTTCGTTCTCTGTATCATTTAAACAAACTACATGTGCTATAAAGAACTGCTGATGTGCTGCATCTGGAGCCTGGAAATAATGGGACCTGTTGCTAAGCAATCAACTAAATAAAGGAAGACAGTCGTCACTCTCTCAAACCAGAAGTGACAACTGCTTGGCAACAAGGGAGAATGTCTTGTGAAAAAGGTGGTCTAGTAGAGGTGGTACTCAATGAGGCATCAGCAAAAATAAAACCATGAAAAAAAGTTTTTCATGTGTTATTTAAAAAAATCAAAAAAGCGAGGCGTTTCCTGCATAGCAGGATGACAAATATATATATATATATATATATATATATATATATATATATATATATATATATATATATATATATATATATATATATTGAACAGCAAAGAAAATTTCATATAAAATATAATAATCTAGCTTTAAGTTAAACAAAAATACAGATGTAAACTTGTATCATTTAAACAAGACAGATCTAAATAAAGAGATATGCTAACAAGCGAACATTCATGTTACTATATCAATAGCCACATAAGGGAATTTGATGTATCCAGTATCCATTCAATGACATATGACTTCCAGCATTAATTCATAATTGAACTTTGATAAGTGGGGATGGGTGTACTGTGACCACATTACAGAAAGTAAGATAAATTAAAGTCCTCATTGAGGCAATGACGCATCATGGAATTAAGGCTGTGATTCCACTGTGCCTCTTTTTGTAATTATATTTTCTGCAAGTCACCCCCCCTTTGTAATCAGGGACCTGTTCAATGGGCATACAATGAAAGTCCACCATTGAATAGTACATTTGTACAAAATGTTTAGCCACAGGTATGCTCAAATAAAGTTTCTTTAATGCTTTTTAATTGAGGGCCAATGCAAGGCTATATGTTCTTTTAACATTCATGGCACCAAAAAGTCTGTCTGGTACTATGATACTGCTGTCCTTGGTCAGTGTTGCTGACTTTTTTTTTTTTTTGCTCTTTCTGTATATTGATTACATTTAAATTTTATTTTGGTACTCGAGAGTGCTGAATACTTGAAAGGGTGGGGTTATCCTGAAAGGAACAAACACAGAGAAAAATCACCCAGCACACTGCTACAACCGGCAAAGGAGCTGCTATTTCTACTTCTACATAAAAATGCAGAAATCTCACTTGCACACATTTGCAAATGTATGGAAAGCCACATACCACTTCTGTTAATAGGGTGGTCCTAACTAAACAGTGAGAGTCCCTATATTTGGGCCATACATATGTATTTTTAAATTGAAAGTTAACTTACCAAGAGGTACCCCAAAAAAACTCCAATTGGCAATACATTACTAGCACTCCCATCAGCTACTGATACCAACATGTCTCTTAAACAAACAATACAAAAGTGGAAGTTGCTCACTCAATTTATAGGTTCATAGCAGATTCTTGAAGACCATGGGCTGTCTCAGATGATTGGGGCTATAGCTGTCTCAGTTGTCCCAGCAGAGCCACCTCTGGAGTAGAAGAAGGAAGTGGTGACGCATGGAGTTGCTGGGAGAGCTCTTAGGATAGTCCTATATGAGTCCTGTGGATACAATTTCACGGAAGAAATGAGTTCAGTGTTACCGTAAGTAAACAGCATTTTTCTTCTCTTAACAAAACCCTGCATAAGGGGACAACGCTAATTTACTTTTCTTAACGTATGGTCCTATAAAGATAAATAATTGTTTACTTCTGTGATCATTAAGTCATACCTGACCCTCATATTATATGACAATACTTTTGGAAGGCTACACTACATGGCCAAAAGTATGTGGATACCCCTCTTAATTGGCCGTTTAAGCCACACCCATTGCTAAAATTCAAGCATGCAGCTATGCAGTCTACATAGTCAAACAGTAGCAGTAGAACAGTTCTTACAGAAGTGTTCAGTGACTTGTCGTGGCAATGTCGTAGGATGCCAGCTTTCCAACAAGTTAGTTCATTAAACTTCTGACCTGCTAGATCTGTCCCAGTCAACTGTAAGTGCTCAGAATGGAAGCAGTAGACCACACAAAACAGCACCCGTCGAATGCTGAATTGCATAGTGAGTAAACATCATTTGTCCTTGGTTGCAGCGCTTATTACTAAACTCCAACCACCTCTGGAAGCAACGTCTATGCAAGAACTGTTCGTTTGAAAGCTTCACGGATTGGCTTTCCATGGAAGAGCAGCTGCACCCAAGCCTTAGATCACCATGAACAATGCAAAACGTCAACTGGAGTGGTGTAAAGCATGCTGCCATTGAACGCTTGTGCAGTGGAAATGTGTTCTCTGGAGTGATGAATCACTCTTCACTGTCTGGCATTCGTCTGATGGGCGAATCTGGGTTTGGTGGGTTTGGGGGATGCCAGAACGCTTCCTACCCGAATGCTCTTCCACCAACTGTAAAGTTTAGTGGAAGAGTAATAATGGTCTGCAGGTTTTCATGGTTCGGCCTGGGCCCCTTCGTTCCAGTGAATTATTAATGCTTTTATCATACAATAGCATTCTAGAGAATTATGTGCTTCCAACTTTCTGGTAACATTTTGGTGAAGACCCTTTCCTGTTTCTGCATGGCAATGTGCCCCCATGAAAAAGTTAAGGTCCATCTAAAAATGGTTTGGTATGGATGAACTTTATTGCCTTGCACAGAGCACTGCCCATCGAGTGTCACTCACCGGACTGTGAGTGCTACTTCTAAGGTAGCTAGGAACTGTGTCCGTCCATTATAATGAGGTACTGCGCATGTGCAGTCCCTTTTAACCTTCAGTTCTGTTCCTTTAACTTAATTGGCTGATCAGGCAACACTCCCTATATTAAGCACCTGTGGTCAATACCACGTTGCCTGATCTTGGAGTCTCATTCCTCATGAGTTTCTGAAGGTGTTCCAGTGCCTGCTCGTGTGTTCAGCTGATGCTGATTCCTGTTTGCCGTTTGTGGTTTCCAGACCACTTCTATTCCTCGTGTTCCTAGTGTCTTCAGCAGCTGATTCCTATCCGCTGCCTCCGTATATCTACAGTTACAGACTACTGCAAACCCTCCTGTGTTTCATCGTGACTCCAGCAGCTGATTCCTATCCGCTGCCTCCGTGTATCTACAGTTACAGATTACTGCAAACTCTCCTGTGTTTCATCGTGACTCCAGCAGCTGATTCCTATCCGCTGTCTCCGTATATCTACAGTTACAGATTACTTCAAACTCTCCTGTGTTACATCGCTACTGTTCCAGCTGATTCCTGTTAGCTACTTCAGCGTGTCTACAGAGTCCTGCTCGTCTCAGCGCTCCAGTCTGCATTCTACCTGCCGTCAGCTGACCTGCTGCCTACTGCTTCTACAGTGTGTCCATTTGTGTCAACTTGCCTGTTAGCATCGAGTCTACGCTCCTCGGCTTCCAGCTCTGCTACATCGCTTCAACTCTCCCGTGGTCTCCTGCTGTTCAATTCGATATACTACTGCTTCCTGAGTATTTGTCGTCCTTGCTGGCCTACCTACAGTGCGCTGCACCTACCTGCCGCTTCCATTCTGCAAGGACTTCTCATCTCGTCTGTTCCCTGCCGCTCAGGTATCCCTGCAGCTTATCTCTAACAGCCTGCTCATCTGAACCATGGTATGCATACTTCTTATTGACTGTGCTGGTGTATTGCATATCCATCTGGACTGAGTTGTTCTCCTCCGGAGTTTCCATCCTCTGAGACTATTGCTATTATTGACTGTGTTTCCTTTTGCTGGACTATTCTAGTGACTTTGTTTATCTGTGCAGTGCTGTTCATTCATTATTATTATTGTGTGCAGTGCAACGTGGGATCAAGTTCAGTGTACCCGTGTAGACTCTGCATTGCATTTATCTCCTCATGTCCTTCCTCACATATATATTCAGTGGTACAACTTGCTAGAGGCAAACCACTGATTCCTGTTTCCCTGTGTCACCAGTTGCATATATCCTCTCACATAAGCAGTGGTACAACTTGCTACACGCAAACCACTGACTTCCCCGTTACCTTCACCTGGATTCCATTCCTTCACTACAGACAGCGGTACAACTTGCTATACGCAGACCGCTGACTTCCACCTCCTTATTACTCCTGGACATTCTTCTCACTATAGCAGTGGTACAACTTGCCGTGCGCAGACCACTGACTACCCTCACGTGTCCTTGTCCATCCAGATCCTCGTGTTCAGTTACCTATTGTTTACCAGTGCTGCTAGTCATAGACTTTCTGAGCATTCTCTAACCATCTGCTGTTTCCAGTTCCATTATCACCCTGCCATCAGAGTATAATATACCAACTCAACTGCTCTGATAAGACCATCAGCGGGTGATACTGGGTAAAGACTCCTAGTGCCCGTGACATCGAGATGAATTGTGATGTTAGTCTGTGCCCGACGTCACCAATGCTCTTGTGGCTGAATGGATGAGAATCCTCGCAGCTATGTTCCAAAATCTAGTGGATCGCTTTGCCAGAAGAGTGGAGGCTGTTATAGAAGCAAGGGGGAGGGGGGAGGGGCAGTCAACTCTATATTAATGCCCATGGTTTTGGAATGAGATGTTCAAGCACACATGGATGTGATGCCCGGGTGTCCACATACTTTGTTGCTCCTCTTCACAGCTGTTTTTTTTTACAGTGCAGTGTTCTCCCCACAACCTATTTCCTGGGTGCTCCACCCGGCTGTTTTTATTTGCCACAGTGGAGCCCAACAGGCCTATTATTATAAAGTAAACCATTGTTTGTCCTATTAGAACAGGCACTACATGAACACTACAGCCAGCAGAGTGTGTTAGACCACTGACCACCAGTCCGACCAGTCCTGGCAGGTGTGGGCAAAACCTCCCAACATTTTTCAATATTATTGCAAAGTATTCCAACTGGCCTCCACCCGGCGGCTACTTAATGCCACCTAGCTGGCATTTTTTGGGGGGAGAACAATGCAGGGTATGTTGAGACACTTTTAATTCTGATCATGCATATGTCTGTCTCTGATGCAGAGCTTGTGATCATTGATCCTCTTACAGCTGTTTCCACAGCAATTACTGTTTATGAAACGCCTATAAGTGTCAATTCATGTGGAGTACATTGCAGTTTATGTGCTTTCATCTGTGACACTATACACAACATACAGATTCCATACGTGCACATATCTGTGATAAAGAGCCTGCTATTATTGACTCTCTCACAGCTATTTCAACAGTGGATGTTATCTCAGAGACCACATTTGATTATTGGCCTTATACGTGTCTCTTGTTCTGCAATAGTGCTTGTATTCATTAGGTCTTTTTACAGTTGCTTACACAGTCATTCTTCTTTGTTAAACATCTATTAGATTATATCAATTCCTTTTGTACAAAACAAGCACTGTTCATATTTAGGTAATACATTGTGTGGGGCTTGACGATGGAGTAATTTACCCATACTCCATTTCAATAGTTCATATAAGCTGTCCACCTAGATATTAGACAGTCAACCTCAGTATATTTTTTACAAGATACCGATCAGTTATCATTATCAAACTAACATTACATGAGTCTTTAGATATAATTTTACTTGTGCCATTCACGTTAATTTATTTATTCTCCCTAACCCTAAAAACAGCAATTCGCTGTGTGACTGGAGCACTTCTAATTAACTTATGGTATAAATTTATTTAAAGGAAATAGCACAGTGCGCTTATTTATATAATTTGAAATGCACTTATTTTTTATATTGTGCATATTTTGGTAAGGAAAATCTTTATTTCTTAGACCAGGGAAGAAACTCGTTTGTTTTAACCTTGCTAGAGGAAATGCATGATTTCTGAGGTATATATCTGATGCAATAAGCCTTTGTGGAGGACGTCTTTTGTGTATCGTGATGTGAGGGAAATGACTTGTTAGGGGTTTTGAGACTTTCTTTTGGGAATGTGTATTCTGTAGCTGTCTGAGAAAGGACCCATGTTAATCTCATATTAATTAGACCTTTTGATGTGTGGGGGTCCAGCACCTGAAGGCACAGGAAGGTTTGATTGAGACTTACTGCTAGATTTTCTGTGTCTAAAAACAAGATGCAGGAAATCACAGCAAGGTTTAGGATATCAGAGAGAAGTGTAAATATTGCTAGCTTTGCATTGCATGTAAATCCATGTTTGGGTAAACAAATTGCATCCTGATTCTAAAAATAGATGAGACCTCAAGGGGGCTGGCTTACCCTGTTGGGTTGTGTTCAAATCTGTTTAAAAAGCACTGTCTTCTATTGAAAATTGTTCATCTGGTTCCATCTGACCTGATCACTGGTACCTTTAACCAGTGTGACTGCAAATATCACTTACTTCAAAGACCTTGAAAATATCTTCCATGTTGAAAATCCTGTGACCTACAGATTAGACCCAAAATCTAATTCGTTCCCGGCTATTTCTGTGGTTTGGACCCAGCATCCAGTACCACCGCTCTGCCCGCTACCCAGCAGCTCTGGCCAGTGTGATAGGCCAGGGGGGATCCATAGGAAGAGGTCAGGAGTACCAGCCCATGTACACCAGTAACGGTGTACACTCGCAGTGTCAGTTATCCAGAAGAAACCTGGATCTGGATGCTGGTAAAGGAGTCCAGTGGTGGCAGCATTTGTAAGCCACCACTACTGCGGTGAGAGGGCGCATTTGGGATAACAAAAGGGAACAGTGGCAAAGTAAGCCCAGCCGGTTCCCAGTAGCAACAGACAGGGTGGCATAGCCGGTCCATCCTGTCACAGTTGACCTTATAAATAACACTTGGAGATACTGTATTCCCCCCACCACATATTCCCCCTAGCCAAAGGTAATTATTTTTGTGGGATTACATTGACATGTGTCCTGATTCAAGTGATGACGTTTGAATGGGAAGAAAATATTTTTTGTTCCTTCATGTATATACTGGCTATTAAAAAAAAAAAAAAAAAAAAAGTACCCATACCATGAATCCCATGGATACACTGTACAATCTCCAACTAGGGACTTTCACATACATTATTTATAGTTATTAAACACTTCTGATACTTTTGGGCCATACTGTCTACTGAGAACATTCACATTACCTCTTGGAAATATTGTAGTCTTCAGTCTGCTAGTGGATTTAATGAGGTGTTGATATTTCAAGATACTCTAAGTCTCAACATTTCATGTTTTATATATCGCCTTACTTTGTTTATTTGCACCATTTTGTTCTTAATATTGCGCATCAGAGAGAATTGCTAACATTTATTTTAAATATTGAAATGAAAGTTAAGTTTTATTGATACAGTTTTCCAATACATGCACCCCAACTTAATCACTGTTCTTTTTTCTAGCTTTGCATCTGAACACAACCGTAATCTCAATCTTTAGCAATCATGAGGATACACTTTGCTATTAATTGCACTATATGATAGAGGGGTGCATTTGTTTATAGCATTTGGAAATTCATCATATCACCAGTCTCTGTCGGTATATACTAACGCAATTGACTTGGATCCAAATTGGTCCATCTTTCAATGTAAGCCCTCATTTAAGGATAGTTATGCCTCTCTATGGACTGCAGAGCTTGAACTACAAATGTGAAAAAAAAAAAAAAAAAAAAAAGTGCCCTGATATTTTTATATATGTAAAGCAGCCACAGTGCTTGCTCTGACAGATATGAATATTTAATGAAGTTGATTTGTATTAGTACACTGAGGTAATGCTTTTCTTGCCATCTTAAAGTAATCTATGTGAAATATGTATTCTTAAGAACAAAAAAATCTGTGTCTTAGGAAGGACAGCTAAAATGTATTTAATACTACTGGAGAACGCTCATATCTAAAAAGAAATAGACAAATATATATTTTGTAAACCATTTTGATATTTTTTTATTTGGAACCAGCCTGGACACAATTTATATTTAAATATCTGGTTATAAGGTTTCTATTATGTGTGCATTTTACTTTATTTATGTACTACATCTGAAGGTCTGTGTGTTGTAGATTATTTCTTACTTAAGCCATTGCTATTTTTTTTTTTTTTTTTAATGTCTTACCACGTTGCGCCAGCTCAATATAAGCCTGTGTTTCATTTCCTGTTCAATATAATTCAGTTTGGAGAGGCATGATCCATCAACTTTTATTTAGGCTAATTTTTTTTTTTTTTGTGGGTGGGATCACCTGTAACAAGATACATTATCGTCCTATATATGAATACAGTACAGGAATTTAAAGTTTTAATATTTAAAAAGGGCATTATTCCTGTTCTGTTTTTAATAATGAAAATAAGTTAAATGTTATTATTGGTACTCATTATTTTAAATGTTTGCTAGAGTATCTTGCATATTTTTAACGTCATTTTGCTGCTATAAAAATGGTTGTGAACATTCCTACAAATAAATTTGATAATTTCTCTGTGACCTATAAATGGGGGTATTTCGTAACTTTGGTACCGGCAAATATTAGCATTGTTATTATGTATAGTTTAAACATGAAATTAAAACTAAATTTAAATTAAATTTGGTAGACTATTCAAGTAAATAGGATTTTTTTGTGTGACAGACAGGGCTTACTTTTGAAAGCATTTTAAAAATGTTACCAAAAGTAGACACAGTTTCATAAGATCCCTATCCATTATTCCAAAAGAGAAAAAAGCTTCCCCAAACTTTTGTTCACCACTTTATTAAATCTAAAATAAAATCCTTGATACATTGTACTCCTAGTGGGAAATAAAATATTTCCTTTTTTCTTCTGTTTTGATCTGCACTAGTTGAAATGAGGGGATTCCCATACAAAGTGACACATCAGCTCTGGAGGCTGCCACTTTATACATGCTATGTGCATGGATAGTCACGTACCATGCAACTAGTTGTTTAATCTGTAAGAAAGGTTATAACTTTGTCTTGAATTGCTGGTGTTCTTTAAAACAACTGTTGTACTGTCAAATTATCAAACTATTTTGTGAACATCAATAACCCATGGTATTCATGCTCTTTTACTTTTAGTACGTCTGAACGTAATAATTTGGGCTTTTTACTCTAGGTTTAGAGAATAGACAACCGGGGAGAAGACAGAGTTAAACAAGCCAAGGTCAGGAACCAGATGGTCACTAGGTTAATGTTCAGCTGGAGGAGGACAATCAAAGTTAATAGTTCAGGCAGAGCCTGTGCATAGGGTACTATCAGAATAATGGGCACTCAAGTTTGAGCTGCAAACTAATTCCCAATCTGCAGTTTCTGGAGTGATGCCGCTATTCTCACGCTGTAGTACATATAAAAAGGTCTTCTCCATAAACTGACTCTTTTTTTTTTTTTAAATTCCACATTTTACAAGTTTGGTGAGTCTGCTCACTTCGTCAGATAAGTAGCGTCATTACATTAACAGATGAAATCCAAATAAAACTTCATAACCATGATCAAAAACTTGGATATCATCATCAGCAGCTATTTATATATCGCCACTAATTCCGCAGCGCTGTACAGAGAACTCTCTTGCATCAGTCCCTGCCCCATTGGAGCTTACAGTCTAAATTCTCTAACATATACACACACACACACACACACACACACACACAGAAACTAGGGTCAATTTGATAGCCAATTAACCTACTAGTATGTGTGACTGGATCACTGATATATAACTTATGGTATAAATTTATTTAAAAGAAATAGCGCAGGGCGCTTATTTAAATAATTACACATGCACTTATTTTTGATATTGTGTATATTTTGGTAAGGGAAATCTTTAATTTCTGAGACCACGGGGAGAAAATTAGTTTTTTCTGTTTTAACCTTTCTAGAGGAAATGCCTTATTTCTGATGTATATATCTGATACTATAAGCCTTTGTTTTGAAAGCCTTTTGTATATCTTTGTGTAAGGAAATGTCTTGTTTGGGGTTTACAACTTTTCCTTGGGAATTCTTTAGTTTGGAAGAAATGTGTTTTCTGCAACTGTTGGAAGAAAGGACTCATGCTAATTACACCTTTTGATGTGTGACGGTCATAGGAAGATGTAAGTAGACTTTCTGTCCACTGTAAGATGCAGGATATCACAGCAAGGTTTTAAGATATCACAGATAAACTTAAATATTGCTAGCTTTGCAATGCATGTAAATCCATGTTTGTGTAAACACATTGCATCCTGATTTTAAAAATAGCCTGTGTCCAAATCAGTATAAAAAGCACTGTCTTGTACACTGAAATGTATCATTATGATGTTCCATCTGACCTGACCACTGATACCTTGTCAGGGCACCTGAGCGAAAAAAAAACATCACTCTTTGCTTCAAGACTCTGCTTGACAGCTCCTACAATATTGCTGTAATCCTGTGACCTGCAGATCAGACCATAAATCTAATCCGTTCTCCGGCTGTTTCTGAGGTTGCACCCAGCTCTCCAGTACCACCGCTCTGCCGCTACCCAGCAGCTTTGGCTCGTGCAATAGGCCAGGGGGGATCCATCCAATGCACCCTGATCCATAGTAAGCGGTCATGGGTACCAGCACGGGAGTACACTAGCAGCGACCGTTACCCAAAAGAAACTTAGTTCTGGGTGCCATAAAGGAGCCCAGTGGTGGCAGCAGGCTCCTCCTACTGCGGCAAGAGGGGACTATTCAGAATAACGAAAGGGGACAGTGGCAAAGTAAGCCCAGCCACTTCCCAGCAACAACAGACAGGGTGGCATAGGCGGTCCATCCTGTCACAGATTTCTGGTGGCAAGCGGTGGGATAACCCCAGGCGGCTTTTTGTGCACCATTCAGGAGAGCCGAGTTATTCAGGAGAGGAATAACTGCAGCAAGGAGAATGTACAGGATGTCGAAGTACAGTAAAATGTCCAAGGTGGACCTTGAGATACTGTGCCAAAGAAGCTAGAAATTCCTTACACAGTGGCAAGGATCGAAATGGAAAAGGCGCTGAGAGCTTGGGATGCGCAGTACGGGTCAGCGGATGATGAAGCTGACCGTGAGCTGGAGGAGACGTTAACTTCACTCATAGAGGTACCTGAAGTAACATCCCAGAACACCGCACCTGTTTACAGCAACAGTCCCCTCTCACAGAGTGAACCAGTGATGCAAGTTCAACAGCGTGATTAGGGTAACTCTTCTGTATTAGCAGCTGGAGTTCCTGGGAGACAAAAAAACTGAAGTGGAGTGGTTGCTTATCATCAAGTTGTGGGGCAATTGGTGGGCACTGCCTCCTGCAGCGGCCTGTGAACAGTCATCTGCTGCGTCCAGTTTGGGATCTCTTCACTTTACCAAATTTGAAGACACTGTTACTGATACTGATGAACATTTGCAGGTGTTTGAAATGTCTTGTAACCTCCATGACTTGCCAAAACAGGACTGGGTAAAGTGTTTGGTTCCCATGCTACAGAGTCATGCAGTGGAAGCTTATCGTGGAGTGGCCCCAGAGGACTGTGCGGACTACGACGTGGTAAAACGGGTCCTCCTTAAGCGTTATGTTATTACCCCCGAGACCTACCTGCAGAAGTTTCGTGACTTGGCTAAAAGCACCCATATCGGCCATGAGGAATTTGCCAACCAGTTGTGGCATTTGGCAATAAGATGGATTAATGGATCTGACGCTAAATGCTGGGAAGAATTAGTGAACTTAATTTGCAGAGAGCAGTTTCACCGGCGGTGCGCACCGGAGGTGAAGGAGTAGGTACTGTACTGTTGTAGTCCAGCAACCCTGGAAAAAGCGGCCCAGCCAACCCCAAAGGACTGTACAAACAGGGGGACACCCCCAAAAGCAAGTACCTAACCCTTGGGGTACCATTTGCCAGCCACCGCCCTGCCCCTGTCCCTAGGGATTATCAGAGACCATCGGAGCCCAGGATGGAAAGTAAGTGCTACAGCTGCGGGGAAACCGGTCATTTACGGATGGACTGTCCCACAGCCCAAACACCCCAGACTCGTGCCCCTAATCTGAGTCCTGAGGCCCGGCTGACTTTCTTAACTTGCGAAGGTGAGCTATTAGAGACTCTTTTCCACCTCTGCCAGCCCAATGGAGTGTGGCATGTCTGAAGGTGACTCAGCAGAGAGAGTCACCTGTGTGTCCAAAAGATCCCCTGTGGAGGAACCTGCAGCCGGTCCAAGTGGGACCCCTGCAGGTTGAAGTACTGAGAGGCTCAGGGGCCTCAATTACTATTGTAAGTTCCCATCTTATTGATCCTGTTGCAGTATTGCAGGATCGCACTGCCAAAGTTACTGTGGCAGATGGACTAGAGAAGGAAGTGCCTGTAGCAAGGGTGTATCTGGACTGGGGAGATGGCTAGGAGTTGCGAGATGTTGCCGTTATGGATGGCCTCCCAACTGATGTGATTTTGGGCAACAGTGTTGGGGGTGGAATTGTGACCGCATTTCTCAACTCTATTACCTGGAGCCAAGCTGCTAAGCTACAGCCTTCAGGGTCTACACTGCACAACCAAGCGCAGAGGAAAAGACCACAGCTGCTATTTCTTCAGAAAACAGCCAGCCCTTTGTCTCTGGAAAGACTGCGTCCCCTAGCAAGGCAGAGGATGTTGTCTCTTGCCAACCTGATCTTGTGGGGGTGCCCAGTGATGTTCCTGTCCCTAGCAGTTTGCCAGCTCCAGCAGTGAGTATAGCTGACCACAGTGACCTCCCTTTGACTCGCCCCACTTCGACTGCCCTTAGTCACCGCAACATAGACCCCCCCTGCAACGTATCCTGACTTAGGCTATAGTGAGGGCCCCAGGGAACAGTTCATGGCTGCGCACCTCTCTGATCCCTCCCTGGAAGGCATGAGGCGCCAGGCTGGCGGCATCCTTCCAGTGATGGAGCTAGGGAGTGTGACCTGGTGTAAAGGGTTGTTTTACTGTGTAGACAGGAAGGTAGATGGGGATAGACCAGTCTGGGAACAAGTTCAGCTGGTGGTACCACGGGGATTTTGTGCAACTAATGTCAGTTGCCCATGAAATCCCTATGGCGGGACACCAGGGAAGAGACAGAACACTGAAGCGCCTGCCACAGAACTTTTTTTGGCCGGGAGTGTCGGATGACGTCCAGGCCTACTGTAAGTCCTGTGAAGTGTGTCAGAGTCTTGGGCACCACAGTGCTCGTGCTCCCCTCAGGTCATTGCCCATAATTGGCTGTGGACATAGTAGGTCCCCTGCCTGTGCCCTGTATTACCACTTTTGTAGATGAGTTGGACAGAGTTCAGGTTTACCTAGAAGACCTTTCCATTTTTAGTAAAATTTGGGAAGATAATCTGGAGCAAATAGGGCTGGTGTTGGAGAAGATTGGGTGGGCATGTTTGACTGTTAGGGCACAGTAGTGCCAGATGGGAATGTCAGAGGTACAGTACCTGGGTCATTGTGTCTGGGGAGGTAGGGTTGGGTCAGAACCAGCTAAGGTAGAGTCAGTCCGAGACTGGCCCCAGCCCATGACCCAGTTACATGTACTGGCATTCTTAACGACCTCGGGGTATTACCGATGTTTTGTCCCAAACTTTAGCACTGTAGCGAAGCCCCTGACAGACCTCACTTAGAAGAAACTCCCTAAAGTAATTGACTGGACACCCGCTTGTGAGCTGGCATTTCAGTCGTTAAAGGAAGCCGTGGTTCGTGCTCCAGTACTGTTGGCACCCAATTATGACTAGGACTTTATTATGCAAACTGATGCGTCACAGTATGGACTGGGAGCAGTACTTAGCCAGGTGGGGCCAGATGGGCAGGAGCACCATGTGGCCTATTTGAGCAGAAAACTGCTAAACCGGGAGGTGGGGTATGCAACAATTGAGAAGGTGTGTTTGGCCATTGTGTCGGCAGTGAAAAAACTTCAACCTTATTTGTATGGACGACATTTTACTGTGGTGACTGGTCATAATCGTTTAAAGTGGCTGCAACACACCTTAAAGGAAAATGGCCGTTTGTTGCGCTGGAGCCTTGCACTTCAAAATTATGACTTTCACATAATTCACAAGCAAGTAAAGGCTCATAGCAATGCGGATGGACTCTCTCGGCAGAAAGAGCCAGGTCACCTCCGCAAACTTTAGGACACTGCGGACCAGGAGCCAGTAACCCTAAGAACTGTAAAATTGTTGGGACATGGCTCCCTGGTTGCCCGCATGGACAAGGGGGGGGGGGAGGAGTGTGACTGGATCACTGATAAATAACTTATTTGTGGCTGGATCATGTTGAAATAATTTATTGTAGAAATGTATTTCAATCAGAGGTGCAGGCACCAATGTATAATTTGAAATGCACTTATCCTGTTACATTGGGATGTATTTTGTACAAGTGTCATTGTTTGGGTTTGTAAGGTTGCTAGAGGAAGTCTCCAATTAGGCATATGTGGGGAGGCAGTCCGATAGCAGGAAATGCTAAGTTTTTTTAAGAAGTGTCAAATGCCTGCTCTGGCCAAACGCCCAGCAGGGGTCGTTACTGTGTGGCCTTTTGTCCAGAGTGTTCAAGCCTTTCTGAACATTGTAAACAGCATGTGATGCAGGAAATCGCAGTATTAAAGTAATAAAATAATTCCTTCAGCAAAAGAGACTTTAAGAATAAAATTATATCATTGTTTATTTACAAAAGAATAAGGTTGCGCTCATTTTTAATGCTGAAAACTCTGATCTTCAACAGACCAGACATGTACTTTTTGTTCCAACAAAAGTAGGTTGTACTATAATTTACAAATATCATATTACAATTGGCTGAGAAAGTATATAGGCGTATCCTGATCCCTTTGAGTCTCCTGGATGCAATGGAGAATTTGAAGAAGTCTGTGTAAGTCTTTGTTCAACATCTTTTGATTGGAAACATCTGTTTATTTAAATAACTCCTTTATTCCTGTTCATATCCCTTTCATCAGCTCACACAAAAGGCTTATATTGACATAATACCACATCAAATATTAATGATATACTAAAATAAGATAAAACAATATAAATATTTTCATGTTAATAAATTGTCTTCATCCAAAATAAAATATCTTTTGACAGCAGCAAGTTATAGGATATCACAGATAAGTGTAAATATTGTTTGCTTTGAATTGCATGTAAATTCATGTTTGGATAAACAAATTGCATCCTGATTCTAAAAATAACTCCGACCTCAAGGGGGTTAGCTAATCCAGTGAGGCTGCACTCAAATGTGTATAAAAACAGCACTGCTTTGTATTAAAAGTTGTTCTTCTGTTTTCATCTGACCTTAGCACTTGTACCACCAATCAGTGTGACTGCAAATAAACATCACTTGCTTGAAAGACCTGCTTGAAAATATCTTCCATGCTGAAAATCCTGTGACCTACAGATTAGACCCAAAATCTAATCTGTTCCCGGCTGTTTCTGAGGCTTGGACCCAGCTTTTCTGGTACCACCGCTCTGCCTGCTACCCTGAAGGTCTGGTCAGTGTGATAGGCCAGGGGGGATCCATTCACCGCAACCCTGATCCATTGTAAGAGGTCAGAGTACCAACCCAGGTACACCAGTAACTGGTTACACTTGCAGCGTCAGTTACCCAGAAGAAACCCGGTACTGGATGCCGGTAAGGAGTCCAGTGGTGACAGCATTTGTAAGCCCCTCATGCTGCGGCAAGAGGGTGCATGTGGGATAACGAAAGGGAATGGTGGCAAAGTAAGCCCATCCGGTTCCCAGCAGCAACAGACAGGGTGGCATAGGCTACAACTTTTTCCCCTGAAGTGTGAGGGGAAAATGGCCGTTTGTTGCACTGGAGCCTTGCACTTCAAATTTATGACTTTGACATAATTCTCAAGTAAGGAAAGGCTCACAGCAATGCGGATGTCTCTGCAGGAAGAGCTGGATCCTCCGAGTTACCTCTGGTAAATCGTTGGGACATGGCACTCTGGTTGCCACATGGACAAAGGGGAGAGGAGTGTGACTGGATCACTTATAAATAACTTCTGGTATAAATTTATTTAAAGGAAATAGCGCAGGGTGCTTATTTATATAATTGCACATGCACTTATTTTTGATATTGTGTATATTTTGATAAGGGAATCTTTAATTTCTGAGACCAGAGGGAGAAAATTAATTTTTTCTGTTTTTAACCTTTCCAAAGGAAATGCCTTATTTCTGATGTATATATCTGATACAATAAGCCTTTATTTTGAAAGCCTTTTGTATATCTTGGTGTAAGAAAATGTCTTGTTTTGAGGTTTACAACATTCTAATCTCATGCTAATTAGACCTTTTTTGATGTGTGAGGGTCCTAGGAAGATGTAATTAGACTTGCTGTCCACTGTAAGATGCAGGATATCACAGCAAGGTTTTAAGATATCACACATAAGCATAAATATTGTTAGCTTTGCAATGCATATAAATCCATGTTTGTGAAAACACATTGCATCCCGATTCTAAAAATAGCCCGTGTCAAAATCAGTATAAAAAGCACTGTCTTGTACACTGAAATGTATCATTATGATGTTCCATCTGACCTGACCACTGATACCTTTTAATCAATGGAACTGTCCTTGTCAGGGCATCTGAGTGAAATAAAACATCACTCTTTGCTTCAAGACCCTGCTTGACAACTTCTTCAATATTGCTGTAATCCTGTGACCTGCAGATTAGTACCTAAATCTAATCCGTTCTCCGGCTGTTTCTGAGGTTGGACCCAGCTCTCCAGTACCACCGCTCTGCCGCTACCCAGCAGCTTTGGCCAGTGTGATAGGCTAGGAGGGATCCATCCACAGCACCCTGATCCATAGTAATCGGTCATGGGTACCCGCCCAAGTGTTCCAGCACGGGAGTACACCAGCAGCGACAGTTACCCAGAAGGAACGTGGTTCTGGGTGCCATAAAGGAGCCTAGTGGTGGCAGCAGACTCCTCCTGCTGCGGCAGTAGGGGCGTATTCGGAATAACGAAAGGGGGAGGTGGAAAAGTAAGCCCAGCCGGCTCCCAATAGCAACAGACGGGATGGCATAGGCGGTACATCCTGTCACACCTACTGCTAAAATAAGCAATACAAAACACATATACTATATTCAACAGCATTAGCACAAACCTAACAACATTTCACAAGGGCTCCATCTCCTTTCTGTTTCCTTGATCATTGTTTGCATACAGAATTGAAGATGAATAGTGCTGCTTGCTTTCAAAGCTTATTTTCAGTTGAAGTCAAATGTTTTATCCATAAAGATATCAATTTGGGATTCATGTGCACATGGAAATTAAGAAAATACACATTTTTTTTTCCCCGTTAATTCATGTAAAAAAAGCACACTGTTAGTTCAAAGGCAGTTTATCTTTTTGTGAGTATCTGAATGTGTACATAGTTCTTCATGCTACAGTGCACTACCTGTAGTGCATCTTCTACTATATATCTTTCATGATTCTGAGCTTTCACTTAATTAGTTGTACTGGTCCTACATTGTTTTTTAACAGTTTATTATTTTTCATGCATATTCACACTGGATGCCAAATAGTAAGATATTAATTTTACTGAACATATTGGGGCTCATGTAGACTTGGACGTACATCTATTTTATTTGCATTATCTAACTGCGCATTTGCAAAAAAAAAAGCATGCACAACTTTTATTATTGTTATTAACATTTATTTATATAGTGGCAGCATTTTTCATAGCGCTTTACTATTGGGCACAAGCACAGTAATAAAACGAGAATGAGTATTGCAGACAAACAGAGGTAAGAGGGACCTGCTCACAAGTTTAGAATCTATAGGACAATAGGAGTGTCATGTATTAGGTTAAGTGATACATATTGCTTATTGGGCCAGCCAGATTGCAAGGGTAGAAAGTGCTTAGTGGGCTATATGATCCAGTCACACAGCAATGCTGATTATGGGGTAACAGGGTTGTTGTGAGTATAGAGAAAATGCATGGTATGGTATAAGTGCAGCCGAGGGAGCTTAAAAGGGTGTTTGATAAGCTTGCCTGAAGAGTTGGGTTTCCGAGAATGTTTGGAGAGTAGAGGAAAGTCTTGTTGTGCAAGGTAGGGCATTCCACAAAATGGGTGCAGCCCAAATAAAGCCCTGTAACCGGGAATGGGAGCATGGAGTGAGTGTGGATGAGAGACGCAGATCTTGCGGTGTTGAGTTGGGAGATATTTTGAGACAAGTGAAGAGATTTATGTTGATGTAGTTTTGTAGATGGCCTTTTGTATGTTCGTAAAATCAGAAGAAATAAGCCTGCGCTCGTTTAATCCCATATTATACATAGTACCGATTGCTTGACAATATAAGTGCCATATAGACCAATTAGTCACAACTCCCACTGACAAGTCAAGTGAAATAACACTGATTATCTTGTTACAATGGCACCTGCCAGGCAGAGGGATGTATTAGGCAGCAAGTGAACAGTCAGTTCTTGAAGTTAATTTGTTTGAAGCTGAATAAATGGGCAAGTGTAAGGATCTGAGCGACTTTAACTATGGCCAAATTGTGATGACTAGATGACCGGGTCAGAGCATCTCCAAAATGTCAGAAATTTTGGGGTGTTTCCAATATGGTGTGGTTACTACCTACCAAATGTGGTCCGAGGAAAGACAACTGGTGAACTGGCGACGGTCATGGGTGTCCAATGCTCATTATTGCCCCTGGGCAGCGATGGCTAGTCCATCTGGTCCAATCCTACAGAAGAGCTACTGTAGCACAAATTGATCAAAAAGTTAATGCTGGCTATGATAGAAAGGTGTCCAGACAGTGTGGGATCAAATGAAGAGAAGGTAACAGAGGGTGCAGGGAAGGAACTGAGCAGATGGTTTGTCAAGGAAGAGGATACCATTTCATGTTGGATCTTATCTTTGAAGTCAAAAGAATGATTTTGGGCACTGATAGTAGTTAGAGAGTTTGGGGTAGGAGTGATTGAAGAGACTTAAATGTTTTAAAATGGCATTTGAAGTTGGAGGCCTGAGCAGAGATGAGAAATTGTAAAAGTATGTTTGTTTTTCTGGCAGTGTCCAGAGCATTTTGATAGCAGTGATAGATAGTAGTATATGTGAGGAAATCATTCTAAGTATGAATTTTACACCAATCACTTGTTCCAATGACTTGTTACTGTGAGAGAAAGTTTTTGAACATGTCGTTTTCGTTTAGTGTGCTATGGCTGACATTGAAGTTGACATGGAGTGTGAAGATTAGCTGGAGCCATTTAATCAAGGGCTGTTGCTAGGGTTTGGTGAAGATGTACTACCATTTTAGAAAAGGATATTGTAGAAAATTAGGGAGAAAAGGTGGTGCAGAGAGCTGCAAAGATGTTGAACGTTAATAGAGTTAAGATTTCTGCAGGTGTGAGGAGGCTAGGAAAATTTTTATGGCAGAGAAAGTAATTGATGAGAGCTTGTAGGTGAGGTGGAAAGGAGTGTTAAGGAAAACAAATTCAAGGCAGTGGCCATCCCAGTGACTAGAGCAGTCAGTCCACTGGGAGAGGGGAGGAGAGTAAGGTTGAGAGAGAAGTTTGGAGGGACAAGAAGAATGTGGATTATCAATCGGGATGTTGAAATCACCCATGATGATAGTGGGAATGTCAGAGTATAAGAAATGAGGAAGCCAGGCAGAGACATGTTCAAGAAATTGTTGGTGTGGTCCAGGAGGACGATGGACCACAGTTACATGCATAAAGAATAGGTTGACAATAGCATGTACTTCAAAAGATATTAATGTGAGTGATTTGGTAGAACTGTAAATGTGCAATGTGGAGAAAGTAGGTGTTCAAACCCACTTCCTTGTCTGCTTCCAGGTCTGGCGGTGTGTCTGAAATAGAGGCTACCATGTGAAAGAGCTGCAAGTGAGGCAGTGTCTTATTGTATAAGCCATATTTCTGTGTTGACAGAAGGTTGAGGTTGTTTGAGAGCTTTTAACGCATCATACACTTATGCCTCCTTATGAGTAGAGTACATGTTCACATAATTGCAACTGAAGTACACCTAGACACAGATACACTTGATATATCTCTTGTGGGTACTGGAGGGCTTGTGCAACAAGATGCAATGATGATGATCAGCAGCCCTAGCTAGCTGCTACTGATTGCAGATTGAGCTCACTAAATCTTTAGTGTGGCTGTTATATTCTATGAAATCATGGCCGTCTATTCGCCTTTCTTATTTGATATTACTATTTAGACTGTAGAAGGAGATTAGATTCCCATTTGATTTCAAATGAGAAAATGGATGCTTGTATTTTGTTTAATTTGTGTTGTATTTAATTACATTTTATATGATAAAAATGTACTTTACTACAAACACATCTCTGTGCATTCTCTATACACACCTGCAGTAAACCTGGGGCAAATGCATATATTAATATTTAATTCAATCATTCACATCAGTCCCTGCCCAGTAGAGCTTTTAATCTACACAGACACACACACTCACCAGGGTCAATTTAATCAGAAGCCAATTAGTGGAAGAAACCTGGAGTATGCAGAGGAAACCCAAACTCCACAGGTAGGGCCCTCATCAGACTCAAACCCCAGTGGTGTGAGGCAGCCATGCTAACCACTCTGCTACAGTACTGTACTTTCCATGCTCGGGTGTTTTCCTGCTTACGGTCATAGTGCAGTTGTGTTCACATCTATATGAGCTCCTTACTTTATTATTCTATGTAAATTTATTGGGGTTCATTCAATAGAGAACATAGCCAGATTTGTTTTATACATGCAAAACATTCTTGCAAATTTAATATAATTATGGTGTCTGATTTCCATGGGTTTTCCACATTTAGGGGCTATGTTTATAACCCTTCTTGCAGACTAGTTCATCAGTTGTGGTCTCCCACCTGAGACCTTCACCATACACTCTTGTAGGACTACTTATCCAATCATGAGTCAGTGGTTGTATCTACCAGTGCTTTGCACCCCGTGGTTTCCAGACTAAACTCCAACAGTAGTTTTGGTTCAAAGGAATAGAGTAAATAGCTACATAACTGACATACTTTTGAGATCCCCATTGGTGTACTACTGTGTAAAAAAGAGCTTTTCCACAAAAGGTGGAATATTCTTTTAAACTTAAAATAACCGTTTTGCTGCTTTGTGTAAATTGAGCTTTGTGGTCATAAAATATTTTGCTCTATCAGCGACTACTTTTTGTCTAAAGTTTACCATTAAGAAGTATACAATTGATTGCTTATGGATCATTTGTTCTATATAGAAAAGAAGGAAAAGAAGAACAATAAGCCAAAGGACCCACCACCATTTGAGGGAATGGAGGTAAGACACTGCTGTCCTTGATAAAATAAGCTACATGTGTATACTGTAAACCATGGTTCTCTTATTTATATTGTGCTGATATATTTCACAATCACCTACAATGAAGGGATGAGCATGCAGACAGATTAAAAAGGTAGAATGATCCCTTCTTGTTATAGTATTGATCATATTACTCAGGGAATAATGCTCAGAACTATGTCCAGGGGTGAGCAGAGAAGACAGCTAATTTGGGTCCAGGACTGAATACAATCATTTGTCTTGCTGCTTCAGAGATCATGTACAGTCTGCATCTTGGCAAAGAGAATTTGCTGTTTTTCATGACTAATTATGTTCACTTAAGACCATTGGAACACATTGAAAAATACAATTTTAATCCTACAGAATTGGTATAAAGCAAAAGTGATTATGTCATGTGGTGCCCTTCAGGGACAGGCATATTTTAGACCAACCAATGTACATTGTATTGCCACTGATGTACCTTATTACATGTTCTTAGATTTTTCTTTTTTCTTTCTGCTGCAATAGCCTCTGTACTACTGGACCATGCCACCTCCTGTCTGGTGGTTTCTTCCCAATTCCACCTGGTGGTGTGTCCTGAACAATTTATAGGCATCTTATGAGGAAAAACCGGAAATAAAACACTTTTGTAATATTTGGCTTACTGCAAGAGTGCAGTCCACTCATCTCCATTATGATATTTAACAATATCCAGCAGATGTGGTGTTTCTAAACCTTATTTCGCATAAAAGGATTATGTGTTCTAAAAGCTCTTGCCATCTACTTCCATCTTCACTTCTCCCAGGGGTTCCCAAACTTTTTCAGTTCGCGGCACCCTTATAGTCTCCATAATTTTTTCAAGGCACCCCTCCAAAATAATTACCGAGCAGTACCATGTTATAAGTAGTTGGGTCAAAATAACGTAATACATATTTAGGACAGAAATACTTAGTAAGTTGTTTGCAAAAATAATTTGCATACATCCAAGGGAAAAGAATATTTTTATATATATTTTTTTTCAATTATATTTCTGTCAAAGAATAACTTACAGCTAATACTAAGAGGAATAAGATCAAACAAAATAAAACATGTACAAAAATCATCACACTGTGTCCTCCTTCACCCTCACACCCTGTGCCCTCCTTCACCCTCACACCCTGTGCCCTCCTTCACCCTCACACCCTGTGCCCTCCTTCATCCACACACCCTCCCTGTGCCCATATATATATATATATATATATATATATATATATATATATATATATATATTTATTTATTTATTTTCTCCCCTGGAGGTACTGTGGGGTAATTCACAGACAAAGCAGTATACTCTAGAAAGTTTTTTTTCTTTCCCTTTCTGAAAAAAACCAACAAAAATATACACCTTCTCTCAAGGCGATGTTGGCACTGACTCAGATGCTTGCCCGTCTGACGGAGGTCCCAGTGTTGACTAGGGTACTACCCCCTTCTCCAGCCCCTTTAATCCCTGTCTCTAGTGCCATTGACACCAGAAGCAGGGCAGGATGTGATCAGGCATCCACCTCCTCCTTCAGAGGACCCTTTCGGGGAGGATCTGCTTGGTCCACGTCCTTGGTTAGGAACCTGGACTGGTTATATCGGTTTTTGGACTCTCCCAAACGCGACCCCGAAAGCATCATAGGCCCACTTATCCTCTCCTCGCACTTTCTGACTCAGAAGGGTCTTCGGTTTAGGAAGATGAGCTTCCTGAGGATTCAGAATTCCCACCTGGTGTGTGATATGGCTGAACCGTCAAAGAGTCAAGGTATTGAATTTGAATCTGTTGGATCTAGAGGAACCTCTGTTAGACCTTTGCCTCTTTATGTGCAGGAAACGTCAGGTTGTCTGTTTTCCGTCATTAGTGGAACTTATGTATATAGCTGAGTCAGCTTGGAAACATCCAGATTGTAAGTTCATTATACCACGCAGCTTTCCTATCCTTTATTGCCTGCAGGCTTTAAATATGGTCCGCTGAGAAGAGGTTCCTAGGGTGGATATGCCGGTGGCCAGGTTGGCTTGCCATACTACTCTTCCAGTGGCGGATTCTGGGACACTTCCTGATACCACTGCCCACAGGATGGTGGGTTTTCTTAAATCCATCTTCCTGGTGGCAGGCGCGTCACTAAGACCTATGCTGTCTTCAGCGTGGGTCGCCTGGTCAATGGAGACCTGGGCTGACTAGCTGGCAGCAGGGATACATGACTCAGATCTTCTTCTCTTGCTCTGCATCGAGTCTTCGGGTTACCTATATGAGGCTGCTCAAAACGCAGTCTCAGTTTCCTCATCTATTTCAGCATCTGCATAAGTGGCCCGTAGGACTCTCTGGCTGAGGTCCTGGGACACCAACGCAGAGTCAAAGAAATCTCTGGAGGCTCTTCCCTACTTGGGTTCAGTCCTCTTTGGCCCAGAATTATATAATAGTATCTGTCAGGCCACAGGAGGTAAGATTACTTTCCTTCCAGTGCGTATCCCTAAACCAAACATAGTTCCCAGGTTTGGGTCCTTTCACCAACCCCTTCGGGGGGGGGGGTCCTTTGGAGAGAGGTCATTCCCAAAGGGGTAGAGCCCCATATTCTACAACACATCCAGACCCCAGGCTCCCGGATAAACTGGCAGCTTGACTGGACCTTCCACTCTCCACGAACACAGGGGTAGGGGGACGCCTGCTGTGGGTCAGAATTCTTGGTGCAGCGTCAACCCAGGACTGGAGGAGAGGGGGGGATCACACAAGGGATTGACATAGTCATTCCTCTAGGGGCGTCCCCCCCTTTGTTCCTTTCCCGTACTACTTACATGCGGTCCCAAAAGGATGACACTAATGTGAAACCAGGTGGTTGCTACACTTTCTTCAGCAGAAATCATCTGCCAGAAGATGGCAGGGAGACGGTTCTTTGCATTCTCTTGGCCCCTCCATAGGAAGTGGCTGGGCATGACCGTTTACACTTTTCAGATACTCAACTTGGGTGGGCCCTAGTTTCAATTCTTCCAGTAGGACCCTTTGGGTAAGAAGGGGGGTTCTCTGTCCCTCAAAGAGTCCCAGAGGTTGCTGGTCCTTCTAGGGCAGCTTCCAGTGAATCTTATGGCCCGATTAGCCCCGTCACCTAGGGTCCACAGACATTCTAAGGAAGGTAGGAGGAAGGTTACTGCTCCTTTGCGGCGACCTTCTACAGCATGGTCTGTTTCTTTACCAGCACCTGTCTCCGTGGGTTTTGATGGCATGGTCTTTGAGGCCAGGCTCTGGTGGTTCAGAGGTCTTTTCTCCAGTGTGTTAGACACAACATGCTACGAGCCAGGAGACCAACCTCAGTCCGCATTTACTACTGGGTGTAATGCCTACATTAAATGGTGTAAACGAAGAGTCAGCCACATGGATAATTTTCATCTTTCCTAGCAGTTTTTTTTAGGATGGCTGGGACGCAGATCTGCAACTTGGTTCCCTAAAGGTCCAAGTGTCAGCCTTATCTTATCATTCAACAGAAAATAGCAGATATTCTTGAGTTGCGGACTTTCCTTCAAGGGGTTCTGCATATTCAACTCCCTTATATTAGGTCCACGGCTCCCTGGGACCTAAACTTGGTTCTGGCCATGCTTCAGAGGTCTCCCTTTGAACCAACAGGTTCAACTGAGTTCATATTCCTTGCGAGGAAGGTGGTATTTCTCCTGGCCATTGCTTCTGCACGGCAGGTGTCGGAGTTTGGGGCCCTTCCTGTTGTTCTCCCATCTCATCTTCCACAATGACAGGGCTGTGTTGAGAACAGTTCCGTCTTTTCAGCCAAAGGTGTTTTCAGGTTTTCATCTGAACCAGGAGATTGTTGTCCCAGTCTTACAGGAGGTGGCTGCCCCTGCAGGTACTTGCTCCTCAGCTTATTTGGATGTGGGTTGTGCCCTCTGCATCTGTGTAAAACTGACACCTTCACTAGGTTTTATCAATTTAAAGTTTTTGCGTCCCCGGACGCCAGTTTTGGCCGCTCAGTTCCGCCTGCAACAGTGTTGCAAGCTGGACTGTCGGAGAATTCCCTTCTTTAGGGGGGCTGCTTTAGAACGTCCCCATGGTAAGCAGGGTCCCCCAGGTGGAGTTAAGTGAAAAGAGGATTTTATACTCAAGTTAAAGCCATTTCTCGGAGTCCATCTGGGGAACACTGCATTCCCTCCCTTCTACTGTTCTTCGGGTGTTTGAATTTCTCTCCTTCGGGCCTCTGTATTACACACTGAGGTTTGCACGGGGTTGCAGAGGGGATATAGCCTGTCTTTCACCCGCTGGGTCTTCAGTTTGGTTAAACCGAGACCCGGATCACTTACCTCCCCGCCGGCATCCTCACTCTACCGCGGCACGCTGAACTCTTAGCCGGGTCTGCGACCCGACCTCAGTCTTTTCACCTCTTCCCCCTTCCTATTGGCTCCCTGCCTACCAGCCCCTATTTAAGGCATCTTCCCCTTACTTCCTGTGCCTGTTCTTGGTCCTTTCCCCTGGGAGCTCCTTGTGGATTCACCTCCTAACGGCTCTGCAGTTCTCCCTGTCCTGCTGTCTGCAGCTATCCTCCATCATTCCAGTGGTAATATTCTGCAGTCCACAGATCATCTCTACCGCCTCCAGGCGTCCGGTCCTGCTGTCCACTGCTCCAGTGGTAATATTCTGCAGTCCGCAGATCATCTCTACCACCTCCTGGCGTCCGGTCCTGCTGTTCGCTGTACATCCTCCACCACTCCTGTGGTAGCACGCTGCAGTTCTCAGACCATTGTATCTCCTCCCTTGTGTTTCCTCCATTCCCGCTGGGCATCACTCCATCACATCTGCTCTGCTGAACTTGCCACTCTCCTGAGGGCCGCGACCTGCATAGTGGAAGCCGCTAAGCCCATACCCTCTTGCGGGGGTCCCTAGTGAAGACCAGCCGCTGTGTTAGACTCCACGCCTCGGATGAATAACCGCCAATTGATAGGTTCTGGATCCGAGAATCCTAGATGCCCGTGACACTGTCGACAGGAAGTTAACTATTTGATTGCCTACTCCATGTTCTCTCTTACAACCCCATGAT
The DNA here is from genome assembly GCF_038048845.1 of Mixophyes fleayi. NCBI lineage: Eukaryota > Metazoa > Chordata > Amphibia > Anura > Limnodynastidae > Mixophyes > Mixophyes fleayi. The sequence continues at coordinate 74,368,284 of NC_134409.1, forward strand.
AAACAGTGGACTCGGAGAAATGGATTTAACAAGAGTATAAAATCTCTCTTATGCAAATTATTTTTTTTTACACAGAGCTGGCACCTGTGTGTTCTTGGATCATTCCTTCTGCTTATTCCCCCTATCCTTTCCCTCCCATGTGACTCCCCTCTAAACAAATTGGTGATCATGAAATTAAAGGATTATACCTGCTATAAAGAAGGGAATAAGTGAAGATGGAAGTGGATGGCAAGAGCTTTTAAGAACACACAAGTAGGTGTTATCTGAAAGATCATTGGTGGTTTAATCCCTTTTTGCGGAATAAGGTTTAGAAACGCCACATCTGCTGGATGTTGTTAAATATCATAATGGAGATGAGTGGACTGCACTCTTGCAGTAAGCTACATATTACAAAAGTGTTTTTTGTTTCCTGTTTTTCCTCATAAGATGCCTATAAATTATTCAGGACACACCACAGGTGGGATTGAGAAGAAACCACCAGACAGAAGAAACTAACATGGTCCAGTAGTCCAGAGGCCATTGCAGCAGGAATGTTAAATGTTCAAGTCCAAGCACTAGGTTTGGGACTATTTTATTTTTTATTTTATTTATTTTTAAAAAAACAGTGCTCTGTGCCTAGTTCCACTTTTTGGTGGGGTTGGGGGGGAGAGTTAATTGGCTACGTTACTTTAAAAAGTAATGCAGCCTGTGCACCATTACCATTATTACTGGAAAGTACCGCAATAACAGTATTTAAGCGCACTATTAAACGCCGGCCTTTTGCTCGCAGCCGAGCCGGGTTAAATTTACCGTATAAATAACGGTAATAGGTTTAGTGTGGCGATATTCTGTGGGGGAATTGAATTCCCCCCTTAGTATGGCATTTCCACCTTAGTGATTTTCTTAGCAACCCCAATGTTTCACTTTTCTCACAGTTTATCCCAGTACACCCCAGAGTTTAAACTGGTCACGGATTATCAGATATCACTTTTTCCATCTATCTCCATGGCAGAAATCACTAATCTGCTTATCTACGGGTCAGCCGAATATTAGATAGGCAAGAAAATTCTTAGTGGTGTTCCATAAGGTCAGCTCCTTCCTTCCTACATTGTCTCTTTCTTTCCCTTTTTCCTGTCTAAACTGAATGTAGGCAGGTCCAAAATCACACCAAATTCTTAATTTATAAATTTGTTAAAAAAGAGTGTTCATCTGCCCATCCTTAACATGTTATTTCATATATATTTTCAGATTGATGAAATTGCTAATATTAATGACATGGATGAATACATTGAATTGCTGTATGAAGATATTGCAGATAAAGTTCGGGGATCTGCTCTAATTCTTCAGCTTTCAAGAAACCCAGACAATTTGGAGGAATTGCTGCTAAACGGTAAATGTTTTTTCATATGTGTAATATTGATTATTATATTCAGTATTTTATTTATAGGCGTGGGGTCTTTCTAATAAACAAATTCATACAAAATATTTTTTTTTACATTTTAGCTAATATTTAAAAAGCTGTATGTATGATCTTTTATTTCATAAAGAAGCGGTTTTTCTTATCCAATAACTTTCCCCCATCTGCCTTACATGCATACACTGTGCTGATAGGAATCCTACTTCTTCCTCTAACGAAATTGTGGTCTGTAGCTTATTGCTTGCCTACAGTCCCATAACCACAACATGGCACTACCTCTGTCACATCCATCAGCTCTATCATCATTAACATAATTACAAGTCACTGCCTCAAACAAGATCAGCACACTCGCATAAGAATGTTCACAGCAACATTCCGAGCAATTTGTCTTCAGGTGGTTTTAGCCTTGCAAAAACTAGGGACACATGGACAAACTGATATAGATATAGATATAGATATAGATCTAGATATAGATATATATATATATTATATGTATGTATGTTCACTCAAACTTATTAAACTGATTGTACATGAGAAAAAAAGATTATTCAGTGAAGTGGAAAAAGAACTAGATTTCAAAGAAAATCTACAGCCATTCAAGGATAAGGAAGATTTTATGGCAAATGAGTTGTGTTGAATAAGAAATTAGAGTAGAAACTGAGGTTATATGAATTAAAGAACGTAAATTCCATAGAGACAAAAGAGATTATCAACGAGAAAAGGTGAAAAAGTGGTATAAAGCACATCAAAATTAGACATATAATAAGGGCTATAAAGCAACTAATTCTTGGAACAAAGTTCCTTAAAAGAATCCCAGAACAGATCCTAGTCCAAAATCAAGTAGACAGGTGCAATTCGAACATATATTGAGAAATAGATTCTCGGCTCTTGAAAAATTTGAAAATAGTGATAGCGAGGATTTTTTATCTCCAGGTCCATCATACAGGGAGAAACTCCTACACTGCAAAGACTAATTCAAGGAAAATATAAGACTAGCCTCACCCTTGAAAAGAATGTATTCAGAAGACGCGGCAAGTGGGGGTGGGGGGTCCAGACTATACAAGAAAAGACTTGTCTAACAGAAGTGAGTGAACTAAAAGAGAATGGTATTTTTAATTTGTCTACACATGTTTTGTCCCAACCTGAAATTTAGTCAGGGGTTGTCCTTTGCACCCACAAAAAACCCCAATAAATTTCAACTGTATGTTGATATAAATATATATTTAAGAAAGTTAACTTCAAAAAGACATTTCGCTGCATGGCCTGGTGGAGCATGGAATAGGACGTGTGGAACTGAGCTCCTCAGCCCAATTATCCGTTACAACTAGCCTGGTGCATTACTAACTTATTAAAGCAGACCTGGTTTTGTGGCGAAGGTGTCCCTCCTTCCTCCGGTTGGAATTGTGACATTGGCTGATCGGAGTGTTTGCTGCGGAGGTCTGCGCCCAGAGCTGGATTGGGCCTGTTTTGTGTGCTGGAGAGGTTGTGTTCCCCGCCTCTGGTGGAGCCGGGCACACGTGGAGCGGTGCAGAGATTTGTCTGCTTACTCCCTTGTCTTATTCTGTGGAGACGTCGGGAAGGCATCGGGCTGCTAGCTGCCGGGGACGAGCAGCGGTGCCATCTTGGGGAGTGACTGCTGAGAACGGGCAGCTATGCGGATATCTATAGCTGGAGGTGGGGTGCTGGCTGGTGGACCGCTCATCTTGCTAATCTCCTGTGATAAATATGCGTACAGGTACAGCTGCTTTAGCCTCACTCTCTGTTTGGATCTGCTATTGATATCGCATAAGTTTCCTTTGCTGGGACAGTGGAGAGAGTTTATTGACATACTAGATTCCAGTGGATGACCCTCTCTGTCTGAGTTCTCCTTATAGAGGAGCTGTCTACACTGCATACACCAATTCTGCCCTCTCACTTCGTCAGCTGTATTCTACTGTGTGACCTGTGAACACTGACTGTATATTCATCTGAGACCTGGTGCCCTCTCAGTGGTTTCCTTTTGTATCTTGAGTTGCCTGTATACCAATCAATATTGTCTCTATTGATATCTGTGTATAGAGGGTGCACACATGGGCAAGCACTCTGCAACCACCACCACTGCTGCTGGCAGGCTCGAGAAATATGTTTGCTCTAGTTACTCTACAGCATCAGGAGGGGCCTCAGGGCCTGAACCGCAGGTGTCTCAGTCTTCCAGTGATGCAGCTCTGCCTGCAGATTCTGCTACTACCTTGCAGGAGGTCTTGAAAGCTATTGCTGCCTCTGAGAAAAAAGTAACAGACAAAATTGGAGAGGTGCAAGCTGACTTATTGGTGAGGCAGGATTTTCAGAAGATCCAGGAATGAGTCGTGGAGATGGAGGCGCATATCTCCATTCTTGAAGACACCACAGCTCCTTTACCCCAGAAGATTGCTGGATTGGAGGCTCAGATGATGTGTGTTAAACAAAAGCTTTCAGACATGGAGAGCCGACTTAGACGCAGTAATGTTCGGTTGGTGGGTGTCCCTGAAAGAGCAGAGGGGGATGTTCCTGAAACTTTCTTGGAGAACTGGATGATCCAGACGTTTGGTAGAGAGGAGTTCACGACCCAGTTTGCGATGGAGAGGGAACATCGCATTCCAGCACAGACGCCGCCTCCTGGGGAACCGCCGCGCACATTTATTGCTCAAGTGTTTCATTATAAAGATCGGGATGCTATTTTTCATCTGGCACAGCTTAAAGGCCCCTTAATGTATCAAAACCTGAGTGGCCATATTTCTGGACTTTTCGGTGGATGTACAGAAGAGCAGAGCTCAGTTCATACAGGTGAAACGACACCTTCGTGAGATGCAACTGCCATATGCTATGCATTTCCCAGCCAGATTGCAGGTGGTTGCTGATGGAACTACCTTATTCTTTAATTCGTCGGCTGAGGCAACTTCCTGGTTGGATAGGAGAGCTCCTAGAGGCCTACGCCCAGATTGAAGATGTTCCTGGTGATGTATTGGCTTTTTGGGGTAAACTGACTTAATTGATCATTGTATGACTCAAGTGTGAAAAGTGTTTGAGATAATTTTATGCAGTACATATACTAATTCCTGTTTATACAAGTGATTTTGATTTACACAGACATTATTTAGTTACTTATGAGGGTGAGAATTCTAGGGTAGTATGACTGATGTTCTCTGATATTCTGTATTTATTGACTGGATGGTTATGGGATGTTGGAGGAGTAGTATTGTGGATGTATAGTCTGGGGGGCCCTCTTGCTTAAAGGGTCACGGTCTACCCTTCTCCTATAGCATATACTTGCGCTTCCATACCTACATAAGGATAGCTGTGTAGGCTGTTTGAGGGGATGTTTTAGTGGGCACAGGGTATGTCTAAGTTGGGGGTGGATGTACGGGGTGGGAGGTAGTTTGGATAGGGTAGGGAGTGTTAGGTTTACTAAAGTTCAATGCAGTGTCAGATTGTTTTTATATGCAAATACTTTCAGATGTCGAGGTTCATTGATTTTGTATGTGTTATTGTGGTTGTCTACTGGCTGGGTGTCTGCCGGGGTCTGGTGGGTTGGTTTTTATGTTGAATTATGTCATGTGTATTCCCTAGTGTTATGGCGGTTGGGAAGCTGAGACGGGGTTCTATTTTCTGACCTGGAATGTTCGTGGTCTAAATGATAAAGTTAAACGGTCTTTGGTCATATCTCAACTAAAAATAATATGAAGCGGATGTTATTTGCCTCACTGAGACTCATTTAGTGGGAGGCAAACTGTTTGCTCTCAAGAAACCATGGGTTGGTTGGGCTTATCGTGCCACTCACACTTGCCACTCCAGGGGGGTGTCTCTCCTTATACGTAAAAGAGTTAACTTTGTCCTGGAGGTGGTGGAACCTGACCCATTGGGTAGATTCGTTTTTCTGAGGGGCATTTTTGACTCTATCTGTATAAATCTCTTGGCTGTATATGTCCTGCCCCCCTATAATTGTGAAGTTTTGAAAAAATTTAGTGATTTCATCTCATTATCTCCTGATACTCCTGTGATTTGCTGTGGGGACTTTAATGCCGTGCTGGATCCTGCCCTTGATAGGTGGAGGGAGTCGGGAGATTCTACACATGCTGGGAAGTCGAAATTTGCTGGTCTGGTGGATGAGATTGGCTTGGTGGGTGTGTGGCGTCTGAGGCATCCGGCAGAAGTTTGTTTCTCCTGTTATTCTATCTCGCATTATGCTTTTTCCCAAATTGACTTGGGACTTATCTCTAAGAAGTTATTGCTGGCTGCCTTGGATGTTACATATCTATCTAGAGGAATCTCTGACCACTCTCCTCTATTAATACTAGTTTAATACTCCTCGGGGACAAGTATTTTGGAAACTCAACCCCTTCTGGTTGACATTTATTGAAGGATGGGGACACATTAGAGTCCCAATAGGAGGGTTATTTTGCCATAAATGTACGTACAGCTGTTTCACCTCCCATCTGGGATTCCTTCAAGGCCTTTTTGACGGGATCCCTGATCACGAGCATGCACGAGTTTCAGTACTTATGAGACATATTCCCGGAGATAAAGCGGAAAAAGGGGTTCCTACAAAGTCACATTGCTGCATTCATCAAATAAGCTGTTATTATTCACTTATTTGGTACGGGCATAACTGGATCTTTTTTACTATTTGTTATAAACAAATTACACTATGTGTGGCGCCCCTGTCTTTTTGTGTTTTGATCTTTAGGCGTGACACTCGCATACAGGTATCAAATGAATATAGGCAGCTCCCAGATCAATTAAGTATATATTTTTTGTGTTTATCACTAATTGATCACTACTAGCGCCTTTATAAGCTTAAATATTTTGGTTATCACTGTTTGCACTTTAAGCTTGGCTGCTCATTTATAATATGAAAGTGTTTAGATCTGAGAATATTGAAAATAAGAGAACTGAATATTGTCAAAGAATTTTCAATGAAATCAAGGAAATTCCTAATGATAATGAGAGAGTCATTAGATACATTCTTTTGGGTTCTGGAGAAATTATTAGCTAAGGAAATTAGAATTTGGTGGGATGTAGCAGGTGTGGAAGAGTATATTAAAGTGAAAAGGATCCCTAGAGGTCTGTAGTGAGTGGGGACTCACTACAGTGCTTGAGGCCCCTGAGCCTGCAGGTTCATCCACGTGTTTTTGGGGGGTCCTTTGGTAAAAAAATTGACTCAATTGAGTCACTTTTCTCACCGCTATGCTGCTCTGGACTGGCTTCTGTGGGAACAGTCTCCTTTTGGGCTCATCTCCGCCAGTTAGACAAGTCAGCCGGGCCCCAGGACTCTTGATTAAGGGCATGAGTCTGGGTGCTTGGGTTGTGGGAAAGTCCATCTTCAGGTGACCCACTCCCCATAAATTGGCGCACTACGCTAATAATTTACATATATTAATAATTTTAAATCATATAAAAAAAATTTATATATATATTACGCACATATATAATGTGAGACAAGATAGTACATGACATGATAGTACAATAGAGTAAACAAACAATACTACAACTCTACATAGCTTACTGGGTTGCAAGGCTGAAACCTGTTCCCATTTGCGTGGGTGCAACTAACAGGTTTAGAGACCCTGAAAGAAGAGCAAAGACAATGGAAATAAATATGCAGGGAGCCCAAGGAGGAGATGTGAAATGTAACTGGCGAGCAAAAGTTAGAGGTAATGAGAACAGAAGGGAACTTCACATTTAGATTAATATTCATTTAATTAGATCATTTTTTTGACTCATTTAAATTGTCATTTGAAAACCTTAATTTTGGTGTACTCTTTGAAAACTTTTACTTTTATATACTTTTAAACTCACATACATGGCATTAAGTGGCATTATTCCTTTATGGGTACAGCTTTCTTCAAAAAAACTTTTGAAAATAGCCACTAAAAACCAAAATGACACTTTAGTGCATTTCACTCAGAGAGAGCACCATACACTAGCAATTTTTAGTAATGTAATATATAATTTAGCATAGAACACATTGATTTAATGTAATTGACAGATATGTTGCATATAGTTAATCATATCAAAGCCACTCCATCAGTGCAATCCTTGACCCGTATGTGAACATTTAGTTTACTTTTTGATGAATCATTAGTATAGAATGTTTTAGTTAAATCTAACAATATGAATAGAAGTTAGTGCATAGCTGGCCACTTGTGTAAAATTATGGATTTTGTATGTGTTCTATGCTGAAATACATTGCACATGTACAGAAAATAGCCACTTCATACAAATACATTATTTTACTGTTTGCTTTGTATCCGTATCATCACAGCCATTTCTGGGCACTATATTTCCCCTTTTTTTGTACCAAGCCAAAATAAATCTTTTTTTGGTTATTTACATAAGTGTCTCCTGTTTGTATAATACCATCTATGTTGAGAATTGTTACATTATATTTCCATCGTGTTGCTGCTATTTCTAGCGCCGTGGGTCAACATTGTATTTTTATTTGTTTATACTGGGAAGTTTTGGAATTCGTCCCACTCAGACCCACTTTGGCAGCTTTATACATATTTTTTAGAGCAGCGCTGTTATCCCTACACTCCTTTTTTTTATCCCATTGTTTTATATGTGTCTCATTTATTAGTGTGATTAAAGGATTCTCTTTTTCTCTTGTAGAAACTGCCCTTGGAGCGCTTGCTAGAGTATTAAGGGAAGACTGGAAGCAAAGTGTAGAATTAGCCACTAATATAATTTATATATTTTTCTGTTTCTCCAGGTAAGTGTGCGATGTCTGATGTAAAAATGTGCATTGCTTACATGTTTTAAATTTCAAATACATTTTTTTTTTAAAATTCTGTGATATTCATACCCCATTCACACTGCCTAAAAAATCCGGGTTTTTGCCAGGTGAGCTCTTACGACTCTGTGAAACGGGGTCAGTGCAAAATCCCAGATCTGATGACCCGTGAATTAGACCCGGGACTTCTGCAGGGTTATTCCCATGTCAATCCCAGGTCATCTGCAGTGTGAACGGTGCGACCGGGATTTTTCAACCCGGGTCTCACAGAAAGAAGCTGATTGGGGGGGAATTAGGAACGCTGAAGGATGTCGTCATTTCAATGCTGCAGAGAAGAGAGAGAGAAGAAATGGGAGATTCCACAGTAGACCAGAAAGTTTCTCTGTGTCTGCATTCTCTGGCCCATGGAGGAAATGCTGGATCTGACAAAAGCTCTCCTCCTGCGCAAATAAAGACGTTGAGTATTTTCCCTCCCTCTCATAGCACAGTGTTAACAGCTGCATCAAGCTCTCATTTGCTCTAAAAAAAACAGTCAAACAACGCAGTGAACCAGGAACTCCTGGGTACACAGTAGTGACTCGTCGGCCACGATTAAAGGAATGCTGTGAACAGTCATGCCTTATCTTTGTGTGCAAAAAAAAAAAGTCCCCTTTAAATGACCTCGCCATTTTTCAGCCAATCAAAGCTCCTCTTGTGATGACTCTCTTATTGCCAGGGCACACCCGGGATCAGTATGAACGGAGTTGACCCGGGAAATTCCCGGGTCCAAGGTGCAGTGTGAACGGAGGGTCTGAGCAGGGATGCTCTGTGACTTGGCAAAAACCTGGCTTAAAAAAATCCAGGATATTCTAGGGGCGGCAATGTGAATGTGGTATCAGAGATACTTAAATCGGGCCTGTTACCGTGTCTTTTCGTGTTATTGTTTTACTTACCTATGGAGTGACCTGTGCACTATGTTGACAATAAAAAAAGGTTCCAATGGGAGAGAGACTTTTAGTCAGTACTTTATGCTGTTTTTACCAACAATCGAGCTGTGCGACTTGAGGAGGAACTTGGCCCAGCAACAGACACCTGACAGCCTTGCTCTGCTTCCAGTTAAATTGTCAGGCAGCACTATGCACATTTCTGCACTGGCTTCTCCAAACGTAACTGCTCTGATGCTGGCTAGCTGTAGGAAGTCTGCCCGGGAGATAGCATAACTTGCTGAATAAAATTAGGTTGATTGTTACTGCCTGTGCTACTGAAATAAAACTCATTGAGATCTTGGTTTTGGATAACTTTAGAATGGGTCCTTTCTCAACAGAGGTATTAACTCTTATGAGATAAAAATGTGTTAATGATGTCTGTTTATGGTCATGGTTGACAAATTTGGGAATAAATATGCAGTTAAGTAATGAGATTAAACGATAATTCAGTTGATTTAAAAAAATACAAAAAACTGGCAGTTGAATTTGCCATATTTAACATCGAACAGGTTTGTTTATATATTGCATATAATTAAATCATAAGGCACTCCTACATCAAAAGATACTTTGATCAGTATGTGAACAACATTTATTTACATTTTTGAGGAATCATTAATATATGATTGTCTAGTAAAATTTGATTATGTGACTATAACCGAGTGCATGGCTAGGTGGCAAAGACTTGGGATGGTGGTGTCATTTGTGATGCAGGGAGGGAAATACTACATTATTGTTTACTTTATAACAGAGCTGCACTGGGAAGGGTAAGATTGAACAGTGCATTTTATGTTCATACATTTTAAAGGAAATAACAATTATAAGTTTTGATCATCATTTAAGCTACAGATGGAGTAATAATTATTTAACCTGGCAGCAAAATATGCTGCTTTTGAGGAGATTATCACTAGCCGCACCAAACTTGTATGCACTTGTATATGAGTGCATTATATAGTATGATCCTCAATCTGACAAGTGCTGGATTACTCCATGAAGTTAAAAGAATATGTCTTCATCTTTATTATATGCTGACTGAGCATTGTAAATAAGCTATCTGTTAAACACCTTAATAATGGGTGAAGTATAAAGTAGTTTAGGAAGTGTCTGGCTGAGCTAGATCTGTTCTTTGAATGTCTAAATTTTTTCTATCCAGTTTCTCTCAGTTTCATGGGTTAATCACACATTATAAGATTGGAGCACTTTGCATGAACATCATCGACCATGAGTTAAAACGACATGAACTCTGGCAAGAAGAATTAGCCAAAAAGAAGAAAGCAGATATCCTTTGAAAATGATTGCTGCATTTTAACACAAAATTAATAATTTGCAAAAATAATTAAGCAAATTTTCCTTCAGTCATAAATACCTTGCAAATCACTGATCCATAAGCGCAATACAAAAATGCAAATTTCTGCTGATTTGTGCCTGATTGTGCTTATGCACATACATGCCTGCTGCATATCAAATATTTCTGAACTTGAAACTCCAGAGATAGCTTTTCAACACTTTTTATTTATTTTTTTACCTACTTAAATGCAAATGTTAGGCCTCAATCATTAAGGAAAGTAAGGCAAAAAAAAAGAGTAAATGTTCTCTGGGATAAACCATGTTGCAATGCAAGGGTGCAAATTAGTTTGTTATTTTGCATGTAAAGAAAATACTGGCTGCTTTTTCATGTAGCACACAAATACTTGATAGCTTTATTATTACACTGAAATTTAGAGTTGATCTAGGACATGCCCTATCCCTACTATAAATCTGTCGCAATATTTTAAATTTTACCTCCCCCTCCATTGCAACATGGTTTCACAGAGGTGCAAAGTTACTCCTTTTTTATGCTTTGCTCTCCTTATTGACTCAGGCCCGTTGTGTCGAAGTATTTCAGTGTTCCTATGTCCCACCCCCTCATTTATCTGATTTTTTTTGTTAGCAACTTGTGGAAGTAAGGTGATAAAGGAGTTGTTTATCATCCATATGTCTTGTCTGCCAGTTTGCGAGGAACTGCGAAATGAAGGCTTCCAGGGAATTCAATATAATTTAAATGCATTAACATTGAAGTTTAACCCGTAAACCTTGTTTTTGCACCTTTTAATTATCAGGCTGGCAAAACCACCATTTTACTTCTATATCTTTGTGCTGTTTCAGATGTAGAAAATGTATCTGACTTGCCCCAATCCACCCATTATTTTTTTTTTTTTTTAACTAAATTCTCTGCACCTGCAAAGCTGTCGTTTACAAGCACCTAAATACCATCTTCACATGGAAAAGCTGGAACTAAATGCAGATCAGGCAAAGCATTTTTTCACTGTTTGCTTGTATTAGATGACCAGCCATTAATATTATATAATCTGTTGTCATAGCATTTTTGTTATGTGTAGTTGGCATAAGTTTTAGATTTTAAAATATTATTATAATGGGGTATATTTGTCAAGCGGCAGTGATGAAAAAACTGAAAATTTATTAATGCCAAAACCTGATGTGCTTTGTCTTTTAATAAAATTAGCGTTTTAAAAAAAGACAGTAAACCGCAGAGAATCACCAGTATTTCATAACCGCCACTTGATAAATATACCCAAATGTGTTTTTCAAAATAGGACATCTACTTTAAAAATTCACTTTTCATATTATCAACATTACTTTGTACATCAAATTACGCCACAATAATGACAGTTATGCAACAAGAAAACAGTCTATGAACAGAGTAACCAAATATTCCTTAACGAAGATGAATACTTGATGATGATTCGGAGACACCGTCCTTGAAAAAAGATTATGAGAAAACATATAAAAAATACCAGGGACTTCTTGTCAAGCAGGAACAGCTTTTACGGGGTATGTTTAAGACTTAACTAACATGGTCATGTTTGTATATATGTATGGATGTGGGATCATCTAAGCACAAGACTTTGAAAACAACTGAAAAGCACCAAAATATATTTGGTAATGAATGCCTACATCTTCCTGTTAGAAATCGGTAATCTTTAATTAGTTCACTTGTAGCTAAACTGATTTTAATATATTTTACAAAGATAATACACATTATAATGTTCATGTTACATCTCCAGCAGATGTTCGGTGGTAGTCGTTATAACTGCTTGAAATGCCGACACCCGGTAAAACTACCAAAATATTCTGATTGCAGTACTTCCGATATATAAAAAAAGCCAACTTACTATAATAAAGACAGAGCAGATGAACGATAACACTCCTGCATGGCTGCTATACATTTCGATAGTAGGAAATGGTGGAGCGCCAAATTTACATCACTTTTAATGCAGACACTGATACTTTTGTTATTAAAACGACAATGCCAGGACCCGCCGCATGAGAAACTAATCCATAGATTAGGGTTAGATTTAGGGTCCTGCCATTGCCACTTTAAAAAAATATATAAAAACACTCTCTGCTTTACAAATGACATCAGTTTATAGCGCCGACATTTTCTACTATCGGAATGTTTACCAGCCGTGCAGAAAGTTATCAGACATCTGCTCTGTCTTCATTATTGTAAGTAGGCATATTTTATAAATCAGAATTATACCGGGTGTTGGCATTCCAAGCACCGGTATAACGTACCGAACCCCAGATGTTAACATTTCACCTGTAGTGACTTAGAAAATGTATGATACTTATAATTATGGTCCAGACGTTTTATTAACTTTTAAGTAAAAAAATAGGATATGTAGTTAACAGAATGCTTGTTTTTTCTTGTAAATTTGCATTTATTGATGAGAGATAACTGATCTCCCTTATTACACTTTTGCATGCTTTTGACTTTTGTTAGTTTTAATCTTGTAGAACTATGTATGTGGTATTAATGGACTCTACACACTTTAAATATTTGTTTATAGTGATTTATTTTTAATCAACATATGCCGGAGAATAGTGTAGAGCGCAAAATCAGGAATACTAATTTAAAATTCTATAGAATACCTACTTTCAGAAAATCTATGACTTGGTGTGGTATGGAGAGGGGGGGGGGCTGCAATTAATATTGGGGTCTGTAATTTGTTTTATTGTGACATACAAAGAATGTGAAAGCTGTTTCAGCCATCTGAGGTGTATAAAATCATCAGCTCTCTGACAGTGGTTAAAGATCACTCTTTCAAAGCAGTGAAAAGGGATCAAGTGCAATAATCTATGTAGTTACAAGCAGTTTGTGGGAAAGAACATCTAGTAAAGATTAGTCCTTGAAATGTTTCTGTAGGACTATAAAACCAGAGGGTAAATGTATCAATGTCCGGATTCTTCAACTCCGGCAAGATCGGCGTCTTCAGTGCTTAAATTTAAAGCGGCGCTGCCTTGTAAAGGGAAACTTCCCTATACAAGGCAGCGCCGCTTTGAATTTAAGCGCTGAAGACGCCGCTCTCGCCGGAGTTGAAGAATCCGGACATTGATACATTTACCCCCAGGTATCCAAAACAGACGTAAAATACGTGCAGGAAAAAATAGCGCAATTACATTTTTATTTTGAGTTGCACATGTCTTAAGATTTGTGCGACTCTGCAACATATATTAATTGCGTCTGCATGAAGATGCATTTAAATTGTATTAAGATAAGCTAAGCATATCATGATGTATTAGAGACGTCAGTCATCATCATATACTGCTGATGATGATGACTGGCGTTTTATTTTAGAATAAAGCAAAAAATCAGCAACAAAAAAATAACATAAATAATAAACAAAAAGCACCCCGTCCGACACAAACACACAATACTTGAGTATTCTGGTGCTTTTAGAACAGCCGATTGCTGCCAGAGCCTGGCATCCAGGGCCCGTTGTGACCGGTAGTGTAATATAAAACAAACCTCCTGTATTATAAGCAAAATACATACCGTATAAAAATGACTTTACCAATATATATGTATATTAGTGTGCAAAAGTCTTTGGCTAAGGAAAAATATTGTTAATAAGACTAAATGTAGTGAAATAATGAAAATATTTATTCATAATAATGTTTCACATGATATTGTAACTAAATATTGTCAAAATTATTTATAATTTTATAGTATAACAAATTTCAGAATACATTTGTTTTTCATAAATGTGTCCTCCTTTTGCGTGCATCGCTGCTTCACATAATTTGGGCATTCGAGACACCAGCTTTTTAAAGTTTCACAAGTTATGCCTTTCCAGGTTTCGTTCAGACATTTCCTTAATTTTTTATTATTTGTTTGAGCCATTACACAAACTTTTCTGTCTAATTCATTCCAGAGTTTCTCAATTGGATTTAGATCGGGTGACTGAGGAGGCCATTTATAGAACTTACTGCTTTTCTTTACTTTTTCAAATAATTAATACACAGTTTAAATGTGTGCTTAGGGTCGTTATCCTGTTGCATTATGAACCCCTTTCCAATATTTCGAGTTCCATTTGGAACAGAGTGATGTACTCAAACTGTGGTATCGTTGTTGTTATTTAAACTAAATCTCCAGTGGTGGCAGCAGGCCCCTCTTACTGCAACAGGAGGGGCATATTCGGAATAACGAAAGTGGACGGTGGCAAAGCAAGCCCAGCCGATTCCCAGCAACAACAGACAGGATGGCATAGGCGTCCATCCTGTCACAATCATAAATTACGAATACAGGTGCAGAATTGGGAAGGTTTCTGAGAATCTTAGGGGAGTTATGAGAAAGGGAGTGAAAAAAGGAGTGTGTAATTGTTTAGTTTGGGTTGTAGTTTCAGAAAGCATTTTTTAGTAATAAAAGAAAGCAGCTACTTGCATTTTAATATCTAATAGACGATATTTCATATTTATGTCCTCTCTGTGCAGATTAGTTGGCAATAATATGTTCAGCAGAACAGTGATGGCAATAAGTAACACATAAAACAAATAGCAAACCATAAAAGACATGCATCGCTGTGCATAGGGAAAAAGATTGCTTTGTATATTTTCCTTTATTAACATCAGTTGAGCGGGTAAATGTATTAAGCATCAGATATGTCAAATTGCAGTTTTTCGGTGATTGTGATGGCCATATTTAAAATGGCAATTTTATTAAAGGCGAAAAAATAAAAAACAAAAACGGTAAAGTCCATCTTCTAATCTAAAATGTATTTATTACTATCAATAACACTAAAAAAACATCAATATTGTAACAAATGAAATACCCCCAGGGTGTACACTGTAAAATGCACATATAACTTGGTCTCAAGATGTTTAGCACATAGACATGATTTGCCAACAATATATTAATTGTGGGTACGGTCACATCCTTATTGACACAGACTGGAGCCAATTCAATTTGGCCGCTGTGACTGGATCACTGATAAATAACTTTTGGTATAAATGTATTTAAAGTAAATAGCGCAGGGAGCTTATTTATATACATTGCACTTATTTTTGATATTGTGTATATTGGGAGATAGGAAATCGTTATTTCTGAGACCAGGGTAGAAAATTAGTTTTTTTTCTGTTTTAACCTTTCAAAAGCAAATACCTTATTTCTGATGTGTACCTGATACAATAAGTCTTTGTTTTGAAAGCCTTCTGCATATCTTGGTGCAAGAAAATGCATATATGTCTAAGGTATATGTTTGAATTCTGATAAGCATTTGTAAGTCTGTTGTGTAGTCTAGAGGATATCCTCATTAAGGATAATTAAGTCTATTCAATGTGAGTGACCAACACTTGAATACACAACAGGGGGCCGTTACCTGAATGCAGGTCCTGTTAGACAGACGGGAACTCTAAACAATGGAGACAGAACATCTGAAGGGGGGATGTGGAAGTTCAATTGTTAGATGCAAAATTAGATTACATCCTGAGATCTGAGGGAATATTCTAGACGGGTTGGAGCCAACTAGGTCCAAGGGGCTGGCTTACCGCTGCTAGGCGTTATGTTAGGACTATATAAAAGGTGAGCATGTAATGTATTCTTCTGATTTCAACATCTGACCTGATCACTGACACCTCTAACCAGTGAGAGCAAATAAACATCTTGCTTCATAGACCTACTTGAAAACATCTTTCTTGCTGAAAATCCTGTGACCTACAGATTAGACCCAAACTAATCCATTCTCCGGCTGACTCTGAGATTTGGACCCAAGTTTTTTAGTACCACCGCTCTGCCTGCTACCCATGCAGCCCTGGTCAGTGTGATAGGCCAGGGGGGGATCCATCCACAGCAACCCTGATCCTTACTAAGAGGTCAGGAGTACCAGCCCAGGTACACCAGCAACGAGGCACACTAGCAGTGTCAGGTACCCAGAAGGAACGTGGTTCTGAGTGCCATAAATGGAGCTCAGTGGTGGCAGCAGGCCCCTCCCACTGCGGCAGGCGGGTCGTATTCGGAATAGCGAAAGGGGATGGTGGCAAAGAGCCCAGCCGGTTCCCAGCAACAACAAACAGGGTGGCATAGGCGGTCCATCCTGCCACAGCGTTATTCTACAAATAATGCAGCCTGCGCACTGTTACCGTTACTACGGTAATAATGTACAGTATTACCGTTGTTACGGTAATTTTAACACATAGTTTTGTTCACAACCCACAGGGCCTTGAGCAAAAATCCGGGTTAAAATTACTGTATTAACGGTAATACTATTAGCGCTGCATTATTCCTAGAATAATGTGGCCGAATTGAATCTTCCCCACTTTAGCATACAAAAATATATATCCGATGACCTGTGCCTAATTGAATTTGTACACTATAGTCTATAATGGACTGGCATGACATGCAGTTTGCATAAGCAGGTAAAGAAAAATCATATACTTATCCGGACTCTCTTACGCTGTGTGAATTATGGTAGATTTAGTGATATATTGTGAAGCATAATGACTTGATGTAATCTCCACTTTAAACAAAAGCATGGGTGTGCACACACTGTTGGATATGCACGTGTCCCATTCTCAAGATGCAACGCCGGCGGGGAAGATTTCACCTCTACCCACAGTGTAAAAGTCACTTGTGGAGCTCTTTGTTATGGACAAATCACTCGATCCTTAGGACAGCTCAAAAAGTAGCAACTCTTTAACTGCAAATAATTGTCTGATAAGGCTGTCGTTGCTAGTCCAAACTGATGTTGTGGAGTCTACTTCCAAGTGATCCATGGCGCAATGAGGATAGGCAGCTGACACCCTGCAGACCTCAGTCCATGCACTAATATAAAGTCTCCCAATGCGTGTGCATATATTCACAATTCATAAGGTCAAATTCTATTAAGTCCTTCACAGCTTCATCAATGAAATAAAAAATAAATGTTGTTATGCTAACAATATTGGTTTAGGTGACGCATTTAGTTATAGTATATATAACTTCATCAGAGGATATTACTTCATTAAAGGCAAAACCTGGTGAGATTTGCCTATAAAAGAACTGCCGTTTTTAAATATGGCTGTCGCAATCACCGAAAATCGGTGATTTGACGAATCCAACCATTATTACATTTACCCAGAGTCGTTAATTCTGTTTCATCAACAAGGCTACATAGACTCCAATTGATTACTGCCCTCAAGTGTCCAAACATTTAATTTTTAACCATCTCTGCTATGGAATTACATTTTGTCAATCATCAAGCTGTACTTGCAAATATTCAAGTAGATTTAAGGTAATTGTACATATAAATTTCAAGATGACATGTTCCAGGATATCGGAGAGTCTGACTTCTAGAGGCCCTCTATCTTCCTTCTCAGCTCTGCAGGGCTGGCATGGAAGCCCTAAGACGTCAGAAAGGGATCCCAGTGCTCAGTTTGAAATTTCTGCTGCACACGACCTGGCCAAGCATGTCACCAGCTTCTAAGGAAGTGGGGAGCAAAAGTGCCGGGATATCATTCTGGCATATAACATAGTAACATAGTTGATGAGGTTGAAAAAAGACACCAGTCCATCAAGTTCAACCTATTTTGGATCTCCTACGATCCTACACTTATATTTGAAATTAATCCAGAGTAAGCAACCGCCAATCTGTTTCAATTTCGAAAATTCCCCCATACTCAATATTGCAGTCCTATTTTTACCCTATATCCACTACTATCCTTCATTTTAAATTACCGGTCGTATCCCTGGATACACCTTTCCGCTAAAAATTTGTCTAACCCTTTCTTAAACATATCTATTGAATCTGCCATCACAACCTTCCCTGGCAATGAATTCCATATCTTGACTGCCCTTACTGTAAAGAACCCCTTCCTTTGCTGGTTTTGAAATTTCCTCTCCTCTAACCTTAGGGGATGACCACGTATCCTGTGTATGGTCCTTGGGGTAAAAAGTTCCCATGAAAGCTCTCTGTATTGACCCCTAATGTATTTGTACATAGTAATCATATCTCCCCTTAGAGGCCTCTTTTCTAAAGTAAACATGCCTAAACTGGCTAACCTTTCCTCATAACTTAATGACTCCATACCCTTTATCAATTTTGTCGCCCTTCTCTGAACCCTTTCTAGTTCCAAATTATCTTTTTTATAGAGTGGTGCCCAGAACTGTACTGCATATTCAAGATGAGGTCTTACCAACGATTTATACAGTGGCAAAATTACACTGTCTTCCCTTGCATCTATGCCCCTTTTTATTCATGCCAATACTTTGTTTGCCCTTGCAGCTGCTGCTTGACATTGAGCACTATTGCGAAGTCTACTGTCTACGAGCACTCCCAAATCCTTTTCCATTATAAATTCTCCTAAATTAATTCCATTTAATTTATAGATTGCATTCTTGTTTTTGATCCCTGAATGCATAACCTTAGATTTATCTGTATTAAACCTCATATTCCATTTGGCCGCTAAAATCCTCCAGTTTATTTAAGTCCCCCTGTAGAGAAGCTACATCTTGCTCTGATTTTATTACCTTACAGAGTTTAGTGTCATCTGCAAAAATAGAAACTTTACTCTCTAAACCATCACCAAGGTCATTATTAAATCTATTAAAAAGGAGTGGTTCCAGCACGGAACCTTGAGGTACTCCACTTATGACTTTTGACCAATTGGAAAATGTTCCATTTATCACAACTCTCTGTTCCCTATTCTCTAACCAGTTTGACCTATCCCTCACAAATCCATGTTGATTCCCACTAATAATTTTATTGCGTACCATGTAATCCTGAATACTGTCCCTTAAAATACCTTCCAGTAGTTTCCCCACTATTGATGTCAGGCTTACAGGTCTATAATTCTCTGGTTGTGATCTCGTCCCCTTTTTAAACAACGGCACCGCATCTGCTATTCGCCAATCCCTTGGTACTGAGCCTGATGAGATTGAATCTCTAAAAAATTAAGAATAGCGGTCTAGCTATTTCCGAGTTTAACTCCATAAGGGTCCTTGGGTGTATGCCATCTGGACCTGGAGCTTTATTTATCTTAATATTCTTCAGTCGCCTTTGGACTTCTTCCTCTGACAACCAAGTATTAATTAATGGCATGGTTTCATTTCCATTTTTATGTATTGCTCCTGCCATTTGTTCCTCTCTGGTAAATACTGAAAAAAAGAATGTGTTTAATATCTCTGCTTTTCCCTTAGTATCATTTATCAATTCACCCATCTCACTTCTTAGGGGTCCTATATCATCTTTTTTAATCCTTTTGCCATTTATATACTTAAAAAACTTTTTGGGGTTTGTCTTACTTTCTTTTGCAACGTGCCTTTCATTTTCTAATTTAGCCAATCTAATTTCCTTTGAGCACTGGTTCAAACTCCTCAGAAATGTAAATTAAGTTAGTATTAACTATGCAGCCAAAGGTAAGTTAAGGTTTGTGCTATTCATATTCTTTTTATTTCAGCTCATTTGACAAGCATACATTTACGTGTTAATTTTGTTGCCACAAAGTCTTTACAGGTTTTGTTTTCCTTGTTATTTTTAGTTGCCCTCTATCTTTTGCTTAATCTTGCTGAGGACACTCGCACTGAATTGAAGATGAGAAACAAGAACATTGTTCATATGTTAGTAAAAGCACTGGACAGAGATAACTTTGAACTTCTTATCCTCGTGGTATCCTTCCTGAAGAAGCTCAGTATCTTTCTGGAAAACAAGAATGACATGGTGAGTCTAAGGAAATGTAGACGTCTTTCAATATTTCTAATATCTCCGTTGACTTGTACATACAAATTTGATTAGTGCAATTATCATTGTTGCAAGAATTGAGAGTTTCTGAACTATCTTCCCCATTCCCTGTTGATAGTGATGTACCTCTGCTCAAATAGAAGCCTCGCTCAGCTAGTAGCTTTCTAGGTCATAGATTGCTGTTTGAACCACCCATAATACAAATCTTAGTAGAAAAGTAGTCGATTAGTCAAAAATTTCCTTATGTAGCCTGGATAGCAGTGTTTTGGCCATGCGCAGTCAGAGCTGGTATTAATAATTTCTGTATGAGACTTCTGTGAAGTAGTGCGGGGTCATACAGCTGGGGGACACGGGTGAAGGCTTGCTTGTATGATATGTGTTCAAGTCTGTGTCCCTAGGACAATATTTCAGCAATATTCTTGAGTAACATTAACATCAGCTCAAGTACACAGAAACAGCACAACCTTTCCCATATCATGTGGCATACAGATTTCTTGAGCTTTGGGAAAATGTAAGCATCAGCATATATAAACCTGCAACAATAAATCCAGGCTTGCAAGTGGGGTAATAAAGATTAAGAGCATTATGCTGGGTATTTAACATGAACAATTTTCTCCACATTCTTAAAATATCTATATATGTGGTCTAATTCTTCTGTGGGGAGTTAAGTTGTCCCATAGTGCTAGGGCATACTTGCCAACTTGCTAAAGTTGGCTTCCCGGGAGCGGTGGGCGTGATGGGGGTGGGGCTCCAAAATTTGCGCCATTTTTGGCTCTGTCCCTGTGATGTAATGACGCAAACGCGTCATTTGACAGCAGGGGCGGGGCCAAACGCCGCGATTCCCGGTGAATCGCAGCGTTTTGTACCTAATTCTGCCCACTTCACTAGGAAGTGGGCAGAATTCTGTCTGATACGGGAGATTGCCAAATTCTCCCGGCAGTCCATGAGACTCTCGCGAAATGCGGGAGTCTCCCTTACATTCCGGAAGAGTTGGTAAGTATGTGCTAGGGGCATAATATATTTCAGGATAAATTCCTCTAGAGAGAGAAATTATAATTAAGACACTGGTTAGCATAATCAAGATCTGCTTTAAGACCAAGACAAGTAATAGGTAACCCATTATAAACATTTATGAGTTTTGCTATAGTTGACTTCCTGGAATAGGAATGGCTGCATTAGTCACTCCTCTTGCTGCTAATACTCAGGCTGAGGAGGTAAAACAGTTCTGATTCTAGGTTTAGCTGATAGTTCTGCAGGTCCATAAGTTCTTCTGTCAGGGCATGGAGTTTTGAGTGACTGCAAGCAGAGCCAGCATTATTATCTTCATAGGAAATTTGAAGGGGTTTGCTCCTTAGTGTGATCAGATTTCAGTTTACAGCTCTTTTCTTCTTTCAAGGATGTGTTCTTGGATGTGTGGGAAGGGTTTGTCATGGTTCTCATTCTCTACGTGCAGTTGTAACTTAGTTGAGAACATTTCCACCTCTTTGTTTTTTGGTAGAAATGGATTTGTTCGCCACTTTACTGTGAGGCAAAAGGTGATACTGCAATACTTAATTTCACTGTCTCTGAGGACCTGCGTGATTTTTCTGATTTCTCCGCTTAAGGGTAGTGATGGTAGCCAGGTCTTTGAAGATCTGGGCCTAGATTTACTAAGCTGCGGGTTTGAAAAAGTGGGGATGTTGCCTATAGCAACCAATCAGATTCTAGCTTTCATTTATTTAGTACATTCTACAAAATGACAGCTAGAATCTGGTTGCTATAGGCAACATCCCCACTTTTTCAAACCCGCAGCTTAGTAAATCTAGCCCCTGGACTGTGAAATGCTCAAAAGGGATTTGTTGCGTATTGAGGCCAAAAAAATACTTTCTTTGGATTTAATTATGTGCATTTGTAAGATACCTCTCTGGGTGGATCCGGGTGAGATCAGTACCTGAGGCTGAGATTCTGTCCGTGAGGGTGGGAAACCAATATTGAAAGAGGTGTTTTTCAAGGCCATGAAGGTCCTCCATTTTTTGTTCATGCACCCCAGCTCGGTGGTCTGCATCACATTGAAACATGATTTAGAATGAACTAGAACTAGTGTTCAACCTGTGACATTATAGTGTTTGAACAATGGGGATACTATTGGGCTTAGTTTAAAAATATAGGGCTCTGTTCAGAAACATGCTGTAAACAACAGCACTACTTTGGAAATCTGCATTTATTTTTTAGCTGCTCTTGAAATCGTAATGGAATGTGGTTGTGGATTGCAGCATGCTTTTGCACATTCCATCATATTGTTAAATTTACCTACATTAAGGAACAGTGATGAAAGCACAAATAAGCATATCTTGCAGTTCATATATTTTTAGAGCAACACGCTAGGTTTGTAAACATAAAAATTGTGGCACCTGCTGTTTTGCACAATTTAGCATTTTCTGAGCGTGTGAGGATTCAGAAATGGATAGAGGGAGAAAACGTATTTAGGGAGCGTTACCTGTTTTCATCTACTTGCAAAAGGATTTGTGTTTTTTTCTATATCCTAGGAAGTGATGCCCAACAGATGGCCTCCGAGCCTTCACCTGCTGGCCCCAAGCTCCTTCCTGCTTTATTGTCAGATTTGTTTGTTACTACTTGTAACACTTGTTTAAGGTGCCTGCTGATATGTTATAATAGGTGTTTCTTTGATTAAATGTATTGTTTTAACAAGTTAGAGGAAGAACCTATGTGCCCCCCAAAGTGTATCATGTTGTTCATCAATCTTCTAGGAGGTGGCAGTGATCGGATCTCATCCTATACTTTTCTTGAGATGCCTTTGCACATTCAGACAATACATTTAAAAATAACAATTGCATAGAAAATGATTTAAAAGTTTTTCTAAAGTGGTAGAAAGTTAGAGTTTTAAGTGACGTTTTTAATATTTCCACAATGTCCTTTTTTTTTTTTTTTTTTTCAAGGGAGCTGCAAACTTTCAAAAGTAGACACATCCCCTCATTTATGAGGCAGTTCCATTGACATAGAGTTTCACATCCATCTTAAAATGTGTGAAGTAGACAACTCGGTGTGTCTGCAAATTTTTTAAAAAAGCACTGCAGGCACATTTCTACTGTTCATAAATTACCTTTGTGTTTGAAGCTCCTAGTCAGTGTATGTGTGTGAGTAAAAACATCAATTGCCAATAACTGCTTTAATATTAGTGGCTGATTAATTCTTCTGTTTTACATTAGCCATAAATACCCCAGTGGCTCTTATAATTGTTATTCCATTACGTTACATATCAGTTGTTTCCCATAGCTTTTCGATTGTAAGCTCATTTGGGCAGGTCATCTTTACCTTCTGTTTCATCTCATGCATTTTTTTGTTTGTTTGTTTTGTATACCAATAGAAAGCTTGCACAACTCTGCCTTCTCGCTTTCATTTACTATAGATGGCAGCATACTCTGGCGTTAGGGCAACAATTGCTGTGAAAATTCAATGAGTAAATTATAAAAGTTAGCCTTTTTGGAGCGAACAACAAGTATAATTTATGTTATAGGTAAATTTTGACATAATGCTGAATCAGACAATCTTCATTTATGGTTTATACTTAAGCTTGGGGGCCCTCCAGTGAAGTAAGTGCAAGAGGACTGTTTCTATTGTTGTGAGTTTAAGGGGGTTCAACACAAGTTTACTCTGGAGTTACATTTGTGTGGCTTTAAAGGTGCTCCATCTGTGCCAAGAATAGATTTACTGCCTTTACTAATGTTGCCTTTGGCGTGTGATCCAGAGTTTGTATAAACCCTAAAGTTCTGTTCGCTATAAACTCATTGTTTGCTTAAAAAAGTATTTATTTCCAGTTGCATATGGACCATTTCATTACCTGATACAGATATAAGTTGTTCAACTTGGCCAAAATATGACAAGTTTAATAATGAATCTATAACAGTATGGTGTAATGTATTGAATGTATTGAATATTTCTTTCTTGTTACTGTTAGCAGTCGCAAAGCTGTGAACCATTAACTTGTGAGTGCATAGTATGTAGGCAGTTAGTATTGCTCAGTACAATGAAAAAAAACATTGCCAGAAACTCAGTCATGCTCATGGAATTTTGTAATTTATTTTTCTGAAGCTTTTATTTGTTAAGATCTATTTTAGGTTGGTGAATATTCATCGCTTACTATGTAATACTGT
Source organism: Mixophyes fleayi (assembly GCF_038048845.1). Lineage (NCBI taxonomy): Eukaryota > Metazoa > Chordata > Amphibia > Anura > Limnodynastidae > Mixophyes > Mixophyes fleayi. Next base: position 74,392,535 of record NC_134409.1, read on the forward strand.
TTTGAAAATGTAATTATTTTTTCTTCTGTTACTCATAAAAGGCTGAAATGGATATTATTGAAAAATTATCTAAAATGGTGCCATGTGACCATGAAGATTTGCTGAACATAACCTTGAGACTTCTACTGAACCTCTCTTTTGACACTGGCCTGAGAAATAAAATGGTACAAGTTGGACTTCTCCCCAAGCTTACAGTTCTTCTAGGTACACCTTTTATCACAGTTATTTGTATGTTTTTGTAGTTAATAATGTAAAAAAAAAAAATGAATATTACTTTTTCTGTTGTACTTTCTAAAAGTTGAAGTTATCCTGTGCTTCTTGGTGCAAATATTTTTTTTGTTTTTAAACATTTAGAAATTAATAACATTGATAATTAGTCTGCAGTATTTTGGGGCCAGTTTGGGAATTTAGCGTTTTGCTCCACTAGCTTAACTATTTTCACATCCGACCCAAACATTTACACTGTTCTAACTAGCTACTCTCAATCAAAATTCATATTTACAGTTACTTGCCAGATTTTCTGATGCAACCCAACAGCAGGATGATTGGATTAAACATTCATCCATGAGTCATACATAATAAATGGGGCTTTCTGTGATGATGGCAACATACTGTGATATCACATACAATGTTGAATTATTGTCCCTATACCATTGTGTGTGTAACCTGAAAACAACCACCCACACGCAGTGATCATCATTGGGCATGCTGGTTAATGCAGTCAGAAGATGAACACTATTAGCTTGTTTGTGCAGTCATCTTCCAATTGCATTAACCGGTCTCAATCAAGCTGGAAGTGAGTGGCTGAGTCGGATCTTGTCCAATTTGACCATCTAAGTGATCAACAAGACTGCTTCCAACCAGCAAGAGCTAAATGGGAAACTCAATCTGTACATTTCCAGGCAAATATGTCAAGAATGCTTAAACTCATTATGTAATGTTTATCTTTCATATATCTTATTACAGCCCTGTCAAACTCTATTAATTTAATTTACACTTCCTTATATGTGTAAGTTATACTACAAGTAATAGTGACTTTCTCCACATGTTGAGCACCTCGAAGTCAGTATGGAATATTGCTTAAAATAATTCTGCTCCTAAAAGTATGTCTGCTAGGCTAAATGTTATTGAAATGGTAGCATAAGCAAATACTGTCACTTGAGAATTGCTTTTTCCTAGCTCAAAAATATGGCCAAATGTTTGCTTTCCCTTTTACTTTCAATGTCTCTTAATGGTGTACATCTGGTAATTGTCCTTTTATAACGCTTAAGCTATGGCCATAGAGCTGCCCACAAACATTTTCACTTATTTAGAGCCCATGGCAAGAGAAATCTTATACATATTTTTACAATTCCAGCACATATGACTTTTATATATACAAATAAAGTATTGGATGTTCTTTATAACAGTCTTTTTACAATGTGCTAATTTAAATCTCGTCTTTCTCTCCATATGCATAACGGGTGAAAAGAAGCTAAAATCTCTGATGTTTATAAGAAATGGCAGAATAAATATCTAAATGACTATTTATTTTTTAAAATGGCAAAACAAATATTTAATTCAATCTGTATCTACCATCTAGTATCAAAATATAGTGGTGATCAGCTGTGTAATTAAAGTTTGCAAGATATTTCACTAGTAATTATGCACAGCTCTACTTTTATATATTATGATGTTAGAATTGATCTATTATTTTTATTAGTTAAATAGCAGTAGTGTGGAAGTTTTAGTTTGAGGCAATATGCTTTGTGCAGATTACAATATACCAAAGAGGAGTAGAATCAGAACTAAACACTACATATAATCAAGCATTATTTTTATATTTAATTAAGAGTACTTCAGTGGTCTATAATAATTTTACATATTTAACAATATACGGTGATAGGTTTCTTTTTTAAAAAAAATGTGTATGTGCAGGAAGACTTGATAAAAACTGACATGGCTGTGCACATAAGAACTCCACCTAACTTTTTAACCAGCATGTCTTTTTGTTGCTAGCTGTATATAAATAAAAAGCACATAAATATATAGGTAAAATCTCACCGAAATGTGCACATAATAATGAGACAAGGCAATGTGCCTTTGTTCGGTTACATAATCTTTAGGGCTACACCGTTTTCCCAATCCATGGAGAGCCGAGATTATTCTAAAATTGCTGTAATGCCATGATATTGTGTCATTCCACCAATTTTAATTTTGTACACAATGTTATAATCCTATAGAACATCTATAGAAAACAAAAGTCTATTAAGAACAGATTTGTTCTTCACTAAATTTAAATGTGTGCAGTCAGGTAGAATAATCCATACATGAGAAATAAGAGGGCACAAAATGGATGTACCACAAAGAGACAGTGCATAGAATCGCAGCTTGGTTAATAGTGACATCTGCTGCCTAAAATTAATATGACCAATGGGTGACTGCTAAAAATCCAAGTCTGTCAGGCAGTTACATGGTTCAAGTTATAATTTGCAGCAGGATGTGACAAAGAAGTTCATTGTGAATTTCTATGATGATATTTAATGGCTGAGCTGTCCAGAAATGGTCTTGTAATAGTTTTTCAGATCCTGGTTGTTTTTATCCAAGTCAGTACTCTCTACATTTTTTTTTATAGGATTGTCCAAATATGTGTGCTAGATATCCAAGTTATGAGTGATATTTTAAATTGCTTTACAAAACAAAATATAGATAAAAAAAAAAGAGATTCAGGTCCTTATTGTATGGAACCGCCTTAATTTTTATTGTATTTTCAAGCATATCAGTATGATAGCTACAACTATGTTATAGGAGAAATTCAGAGTTAAAATTACTCTTTCCTGTAGGCAATGCCATAGGCTGTAAATGTAAGGTAAATATGTTCTAATTATGAAGAGGTTATTTTCCCCCTTCTGTCTGCAGTAGATTAAAAACATTATCATTTTAAAATATAAAGGATATATCCACTTTTTTAACTTCATATTTAATTACCTACATAAACAAAGAATCAGACATGCTTCTGGTATTTTTACCTGGCTGCATCTCTTTGCTCTGTACAGATGATGTTCACTCAAAATAACGCCTGCCACTTTTTCATACTTGCCAACTCTCCTGGAATGTCCAGGAGACTCGCGAAATTCTGGTACGTCTCCCGGACTCACATGAGAGCGGGCAAGTATCCCGCATACGGCAACTCACTCGTCAAAATTACGCGGTTCGCTATGAATCGTGTCATTTTGGCCCCGCCCCATGACAGAATGATGTTGTAGCGGATGTTTGGCCAAAATGACCCCATTGACCGCTCCCCGCCCCCTCCCACCCTCCATCCACGCCTCCTGCCCGGGATCTCTCGGAATTCATTTTCCAAAGGTTGGCAAGTATGCTTTTATTCCTGGTCTCTCTAGTTGCCCGAGACAGCCATAGAGATCGAGCCAGGCAGTTTCAATGTAGGTCAGCCCCATTCTACTGCATCATACTCTGAATAATAGTCCCAGTTCTATTAACTGTAATGGTGTTTTTTGCTGTATGGTACTGGTACAAATGGGGAAAATACTTCAGTGAGAGAAGTGGCACCATTGCTGTGATGAAACAGTTATGATTAGAATACCAATGCCGCCATGTGTAAAATGATTGCTTTTTTGGGATTTCAGCAGTGTTGTGTTGTGTCTTTTTGCATTGTTATAAAATAAGCATTGTGCCCAAATATATAATGGAAATCTGTTAATTGCAAAAAATTAAAGGTATTTTTTTCTTACTTTTCTTTGCTTTAGACATAGCCTACAATTGTATTAAACACTATTATTGATTCTTAATTATTTATTTACATGCAGCTCATTGTTAAGGTCCTCATTTTTTTTGTGCTGTTGCTCTGCTCATTTTAAATTCTGAAGAAAGTATTAACTAAACATCCTTAATGTTAACAGTAAAAATATATCGCTTTCACAAATCATGCAAACTTTTTGAAATAGAATGTTCATCGTGCAAACTTGGTTTTAAATCTATATATATTTTTTGTACTAAATAGGCTATTGAGTAAACATAATTTTACTATAATGCAAGCTTGTTTCACACATACCTTGCTACTTGCAGGAAAATGACTGATTAACTTTTTATAGCGATCCTCTGCTATTGGGCAAAAGCCTATGAAATGCCAGTAAATCATAGGTGTTCATAGGAGCTACTGTTACCGACATAACTTGCCTGTTCTATATGTTTGCTAGAATTCATATCCTCTACTTCAATTAACTTTTACTTCTATTACATGCGTTAATGGATAGTGAGAATATCATAAAGGACAAGAGAAGTCGTGGTGTCCAGGTGGTCAACATTAAAATAGAGACATTGCCAGGGATGTAAATTCTCTTGTACTGTCCATAGAAATGAAGAGTATCTGATAAATAATGAACAAATGTTTGTGAAGTTCATTTTTTAATAAAAATTTTCAACTACAAGAAATAGCTGAGAAAACATCTTATATTGTAGTGCTCTTATTTTTCACATACAAATAAGGATATTTTTAATGTAATATTCCTTTAGTAAACTGTAGGGTTAATGTTAAATTATGTCCTGTTCAAAATCTAGTAGACATACATTATTTCCTTGCCTCATCCTTTTAATATGTTTTGTTATGTTGCATTATTTTTTAGCAGACTCAATTGTACCAATTCATTTCAACGTCAACATGGAGTGTAATGCGAATTATTGTGTGAATTAATGCAGAAACAAAGGTGTACTCAGATTATACCTGCTTTGTTGTGTTTGCTTGTAAAATAAGTTATTTTTTGTTAAACCAAATAGAAAGGTATTATCTAATTACACTGTACTCATGTTTTACAATAACATAATTTGGCTATTGTATATTTTTGTAGCGATTGTAGTGATAATTTTAACCAATTTATAGGCGATTTCATTATGCTGTAGAAGTTGCTATTTTCTGTACATTATATCTTACTCCACTTAGTGTGAAGAGTATCCGGAGTTGGTCTTTAATGCCAGATCAGTTGAGGAAAACATGAAGGTCAAACAGGGCACTAGACCAAATGAGAAGCACATGTCCTGCCGACAAACTTAGCTAAAAGCTTTAACGGCATTGCTTGCAGTTATTACAGAAAGTAAAATTTATGCTTCCTCGTGCTTACTCAATTAAATTGAGGAGTTCCGTACTAGAACCCTACATGACCATATGCTTCAATAGTTCTTTTGGGAAATACCCAGTTTCCCTCTATAATCTGTAGTTTAGTAATATAATTTCATTTTTATAAAATGGATTTTTGTGATTAATAACATTTTTCAAATCCAAATCAAGAGGTTACATTTTGTATTTATCATATCCTACTCATACATTTATTATAGAAATTAAATACTGCTGCAGAAGAACATAAGCTTTCAGAGACATAGCATTAGTCTAGCATTGTATTATTTGGTTCATAAATAATCACTTTCTTAAAATAATGATTTCAGCGGCAAAAGCATACATGGTATTTCTTTCTGTTTTACTTGTCTGTTTTTAAACCAGTATGTAAAATTTTAATTTGATAGAAAATGAAAACTACAAGCAAATTGTTATGTGTATTCTTTATCATATAAGTATGGAGGATCGTTGTAAATCCATGTTTGCTTACACAGACTGCATACCTCAGGTAAGATTTATTTATCTCTGTACAACTAGTAGTTGGAAATATCCATCATAACATATGGTCAGAAAACTCCTTGGTGCTATCTAATATTTATGTAACTTACAGTATGGAGTGCATTATACGATTTACTATATAGCATGTTTTTGTAATGTGGATGTTTTGTTTTGTGTTTTTTTCCTGTACTGCAATCTGTTGGTATATTAGCACAGTTTGTGTACAGTACAACAGTGTTAGTTTGTGCGATACAAATTAAATGACTCCTCTATGTGGTGATCATCTAATTCTTGTATAGAGTTGAAACACACTTTAATACTGGGGAATAAAGCTGTTAGAGGAAATCCAGTTGAACTCTTTCTTAACAGAGGAAAAATCAGAAAACTGTTGAATGAAAAAATACATTTAGACCGAACCAGTCAAAGAGGAATAAGAGCCAGTAGATCAAGGACTATAGTGTTTAATCAAGGTATGGTGAAAAGTAAAAAAGATAGAGAATATAAATACCCCCAACCACCCAATACAAGTGAACCCTACTGTACCACATAGTAATTAAGTGATTAACCCTATACTTATAGGGCCTGATTCATTAAGGCACACATTCTGAGCGCAACTTGCTCTCTGTGTTCTACGCACTTATCCATAGGTTCCTGAATTCATCAAAGAACGGATCTCAAGATACGTGCGCTGTTGAATTAGGGTGTAGGTCTGCTGTGCTCTACTACACAAGATACAGCACGAAACATCTAATACATATGTTGATTATAAATTCTCCAAAAGAACGCACTGGAAATTAAAAAATAAAGTATATAGAATTATTGTCAACTGGTAATAGTAAAGATAAAACAGTAAAAGAAAGAAAAAAGTTTTGTTTTTTTCTTCTATGAAATACATTTATTAGAATGTTGTTAATGTCTACTAGACATACAAATACATTTTACAGTTGCACGTAATTGCACAATCATGTTACAGAATGTATACAGGACTGTCATCATTACTTATCCACTTATCAGGACTAAGACTAGCCCCAGAGCTGGTGCAAGAGATATGGCAGAAAATACAGTAACCATCACTGCTGTAGTGCTTGACACGGCTGTGGCTGCGTGTGCTCGAGTTTGGCACGCCCCTTTTCTACATTGACTACGTCAAAACGCCCCTCCCCTCCCAATTCATTCCCCATAGTCTCAAGCTGTAGTGAGCGCTCCTTGCTTGCATACATTGAACATTGCTTGCATACACATCCGTATATCTCTGTTCCTCACCGTATATATGTCTGTTTTGGCCATGCGCAGAGTGATTCTGTGTGCGATATGCTCAAAATCAGCTGATACGTGCCCTAATGAATCGGGCTCATAATCTCTTTATTTAACATATCTTATATATATATATATATATATATATATATATATATATATATATATATATATATATATATATATATATATATATAAATCATTGGTCTCTTTGTTTGTCTGTCCGGTTATTCTCTCGGACACCCCTGCACTGACTGGGATGAAACCAACGCAAGGTGGTCCAGTTGGATCGTGGCCAGGTTTTAGGGGGGGTTAGGCACCTGCTCGGACCTACCGTTGGTGTACGCTGGGCAGATCTTTGACCCAGGGAGCCAGTTCTGGGCCTTCCACTGGATGTATTTGGATAAAAACTTCACAGAGGGGTGGCAATTGATCTGGGATGCCTAATGGAGTGGTTGAGGTGTAGGTCGAAACCCCTTTTAGTGTATGCTGGACAGTACGTTGACCTGGGGAGCCTCTTCTGGGCCTGTTCTAGCTTGTAACAGCAAGGTACTTATATTTCAAGACCAATTTTTGCCCGTTAGTTTTACACATCCTATTATGTTCCATCTAGAACTGCAAATGTTTGTAATAGTTCTGTATGGTGCCTTAAAAATCTCGTAGCTTGGAATTTTTAGAATGTGAAATTTTATTTGAGTTACATGTTCATCTTTAGAGTGCTTCCCAGAAAGAAAGGTAATGGTAAATCATATAATGAAAATACTGAAGTATAATTTGATAATTATTCATTCCCCTTAGTCAGAAGTTTAAGGGCTTCACATTTTTGATGGTCAGGACTGGGCCACTCAAGGAAATCTATTTTCTTGCATTTAAGCAACTTATCCATGTCATTTGGATCATTGAAAGACAAACTTACCCTCCAGTTTGAGCTTTTTGACACAGAGTAGCAGGTTTTTGTTTGAAATTTATCTGTATTTCCCACAATTCGTTTTCTAATAGAAAAGTTCAAAAATGTCAAACTTGTTCAAAATTCTATTCAAATTTGTTGTTTGAAATTTGCGGATTGCATTCACAAATTGCTTTTGTGGTTCTATGTTTATGATAAAATGAGTGTTTTTCAATACTTTTATATTTAAACAATAAATATTTGTAAATAAAGTTTTTGTTAATTCAAACTGTTTACACTCCTGTGTTAAAAACTTAAGGTAATAACTAAAATTAAAGTAGTAGGAGGAGGAGGAGAGGATGTCAAGTTTGCATATCAACTCCAAACCAGAATTGCTTTCTAAAATAGACTAAACAATCTAAGCAATAATGAAGTAGGACTATAAAAACACAAATAGTTGTTTTTTTTGCGATCCTTAATATGTAGTACTTCAATCACAATATTTACATCCCTTCTCTTTGTAAGATCCTTTAATTTTCATCATCTCCCCAGGGACCTCAATCTAAAAAAAATGTCAGCAAATTATAATTAAAATTATGCTCTTCTATAGGCTATATGAGAAGTTTACGATTTTAAAACATTGTTCTTGATGTTAGGTTTGTGACAACTAAATCTATCCTTTAAGATGGTTTTTCAATATTTTTTTTTTTTTATATATTTATCCCTGTATCCACAGGAATACATGTTTTCTCCCCTTAAAGTCTCTTTGTTCATAGTAAGCATCTCCTAATACATGCAAATGTAATATATAATAATCATTACTGTTAATATATCTGTTATATTTAACAGACTGAAGTACCCCTTGAATCTGTCTGAGGTGTATCAAAGGCTGGTAACCTAGATTTTAGTGGATTAATAGCTTTATCCATGTACATAAAATTACAAATCCACAGACTACTAAAACTGTTTTACAGTTAATAAACCATTAATCCCTATAAATCTTGTTCAATCTGTTAAAGTACTTTTGCCTGAGCAATTGATGACACTTATTAAAATGTTTCCATATAGACAGGGTCGGACTGGCCCACCGGGGAACCGCGGACCCCACGGCCTAAAGGCCCTGCCACCTTTAAATGTTGTCTCATCTGCCTAGGCAGCACCTGTACCAGGGCCGGTGCTAGGGTCCTCGGCGCCCTAGGCACAATGTCAAAACCCCCCCCCCCCCTGCAGACACAATGTAATCAATGGGTATTTATCTATATCAGAGGGGACCTATTATTTATTTATTTCATCACAGGGTGCTATTATTTATGCCATCTCTGGTATTGACATTTGTTATGGGGGCAACACTTGGTAATGCATACTTTTGACACTAAAAGTGATTGTATTCACTGGTGCTCATGTATTTTATACATGATTGCATATATATGGCTTTAATCAATGTTTCATCCATATTTTTAAACCTGTATCTTTTAACTGTGATCTGCTCTATCCCAGTTGTAATAATGTTACAATACGTGAATTGTTTCTTTATATTTCTTATTTATTTATTAACCTTTATTTATATAAAGACTATATATTATGAAGCACTTATCAGAAAATATTCAGTTCCTGCCCCGGTGGAGCAAACAGTCTACACAGATCAGCCACAACATTAAAACCACTGGCAAGTGAAGGAATAACATTGATTATCTCATTACAATGGCACCTGTCAAGGAGTGGGATATATTAGGCAATAAGTGAACAATAATTTCTTGAAGTTGATGTGTCGGAAGCAGGAAAAAGGGACAAGCTCAAGAATCCAAGCAACTTTGACAAGGGCCAAATTGTAATGACTAGACGACTGGATTAGAGCATCTCTAAAATGGCAGGTCTTGTGGGGTGTTCCCGGTATGCAGTGGTTAGTACCTACTAAAAGTAGTCCAAGGAAGGACAACCGGTGAACTGACGACGGGGTCATGGGCGTCCAAGGCTCTTTGAGGTGCGTGGGCAGAGAAGGCTAGCCCGTCTGGCCCAATCCCACAGAAGAGTTAATGTAGCACAAATTGCTGAAAAAGTTAATGCTGGCTATGATAAAGGTGCCAGAATACACAGTCCATCTCAGCTTGCTGTGTATGGGGCTGTATAGCCGCAGACCATTCAGAGTGCCCATGCTGACTTGACTACCGTCCACCACCGAAAGTACCTACAATGGGCACGTGAGCAACAGAATTGGATCGTGGAGCAATGGAAGAAGGTGGCCCGGTCTGATGAATTATGTTTTCTTTTACACTATGTGAACTGCCAGGTGTGTGTGTGTCGTTTACCTGGGCAAGAGATGGCACCAGCATACACTATGGGAAGAAAGCAAGCCAGCAGATGCTGAGTGATGCTCTGGGAAATGTTCTGCTGGGAAATCTTGGGTTCTGGCAGTCATGTAGATGTTACTTTGACACGTACCACCTTCCCTAAACATTGTTGCAGACCAAGTACACCCCTTCATGGCACCGATATTCCCTTAAGGCAGTGGCCTCTTTCAGCAGAATAATGTGCCCTGCCACACTGCAAAAATTATTCAGGAATGGTTTGAGGAACATGACAAAAAGTTTAAGGTGTTGACTTCGCTTCTAAATTCCCCAGTTCTCATTTCGATTGAGCTTCTATGGGATGTACTGAAAAAACAATCCGGAGCCACTTGCAGGACTTAAAGCATCTTCTGCCAATGTCTTGTTGCCAGATACCACAGGACCCCTTCAGAGGTCTTGAGTCCATGCCTTGATGGGTCATATCTGTTTTGGCGATACAAGGTGGACCTACACAATATTAGGCAGGTGTTTTTAATGTGGCTGATCGGTGTATACTCCTTACCACATCAACACACACTCACAAGGATTTTCAATAGAAGCCAATTAACCAACAAATATGTGTTTGTGCTTTGAAAGGAAATAGGAGCACCCACAGGGAAACCCACAAAAGTATGTGAAGAACTTCACACAGATCGAACCCACAGCCCAAAGCTTCTTACTAGAGTCAGAATTTTAATATTTTTTTCACCAGTTTGACTAACCAAACGTAAGTTAACCTACTGTTTGACATTGTGTTTATCTTGGCTTGTGTATATTATGAGTATACAGAAGCTAGTGCATCTTAAACAGCAGTGCTGTGTCTGCGAATCTGAGGGCAGATAATGTTATGTCTTCTGGTGGCTGGCCACATCCCTTCAGAAGTGTGTCGCCCGAAGCACACACTATTTCATGGGCCCCTACCATTGCATTACCACCGGTGGTCCCTTCATTCCCCAGTCTGACACTAAATATAGAGGTACCAACAGGCTTATTAGTTAGCCTTTTTTCCTTGTTGCTTGATTTATATGTGCACTTATATATGTGTTTTTATTTCTCTTTCACAATAAGAAAAGAGGGTGCTTTCCCTTTATTTCTTATTAGACAGTATGCATGAGTTATGTACAATTGAGGACAAATGGATTCTGGATTCAATCAGTCTAAAATTGAGCTGGAAGTATAACCACCAAATTGAGATCTGCTAATTGGGGAGGACACTGAATTTACTGGCATGTGTCTAGAACCGTTTCAGGACCTTTTTTTGCTTTGACTTATGGAGAATTATCTTGGTGAAGAGGCTATTTGGCGAATGGGTAGACTGCTGCCCGGGTGGTATAAAATTAATCAGTAATGATGAGAGTTCCTATGGCATTCAAAGATTGCCTAATTACATCAAAGGACCCAATGGTTACACCTTGCTACAGGCACCTCTTTGCAGGAAGCATTGCTATTTCTTATTGAGTTTGGTACAAAAAAAACAAAACACACTCCTATATCCACAACTTTACTGTCTTTCAGTTCTCATGTTTGCAACTGTCAGTTTTCCAGTGAGAATGTTGTGCTCCAGATCCACAGAGCCTCAATGCCTTTGTGAGGCTGCTCTGTTCTCTAGCTTCTTGCAGGTGAAGCATGTCTCACTGCCCCTATTCTGCAATCGTCACCATTATATTTTAAGCATAATACTCCCACCATCTTCCATTTGTGATATTGGCCACGTTGGATCCATGGATTATATTTTATTTAGTCATTTTAATTTAACTTTGCAAAATTTGTTTTTAGAAATCTCGAGTACCTGTGCAAGACCTTGCCCCAATTCTTTGATCCCTTTTTACTTGCCTGCCAACAGCGCTCAGTGTCACACATTTTTGTATGACTGTGCATGCCTGAAAGCCTGTAGAGTGTAGTGGTGGATTACCTGCAAGGATTGCGCGTGAAAAAGGAGTCATCAACTTGCATTCAACTGTCTTTGCTAATGCCTTCTCTGTTCATTTTCTGATCACAGTGATCTCCTTGGTGATAGTAGCTGCCATTACAACATCTATGAACATGGAGATCAATTTTTCTTGCTCTCAGCAGTTGGCATGATGCCAAACAAAGATAACAGACATCCAACTACTCTGTGCTGGCAAATAATCTCAAAAGAGCACATGAAGCACAAAAGTGAAAGCTTTCTCCAGACTCAAACAGAAGGGTCTGTTAATTTTACGTCTGTCATGGTTACCAGCAGTTGACTGTCTTTCTATAATGGTTTGTTTATCTTTCATGTCTCTACTTTCCACTGTCATCCCTCATTCCTACTATACCACCTCAGCAGTAGCTGCAAAAAATGCTTGCCACACACATTTCCTGAGCAGCAGCTACAAAGATTATTCTGCTACCTTATGCAACAATTGTTCTCCAAACCTCTGAAATGGTAAGCAATTATTTTCATGGTCACCTTCTGGTTCATGTCATTGTACATAATTTGTATTATGATATATTCAATGTACAGTACTGAATAATATGTTGGTGCTTCATGAATAAAGGAAAGTAGTAATAAGTGGTTTTAACCAAGGCACTGGGTTGAAAGCCCATGATATTAGGCTGACTGGAAGGTAGAACATGGAGATTTATGGGCAGCACGGTGGCGCAGTGGTTCGCACTTACAGGACTGGGGTCATGAGTTCTATTCCCAACCATGGACTTATCTGTAAGGAGTTTGTATGTTCTCCCTGTGTTTGTGTGGGTTTCCTCCGGGTGCTCCGGTTTCCTCCCACACTCCATAAACATACTAGTAGGTTAATTGTCTGCTAACAAATTGACCCTAGTCTGTGTGTCTATGTTAGGAAATTTAGACTGTAAGCCCCAATGGGGCAGGGACAGATGTGAATGAGTTCTCTGGACAGCGCTGCGGAATTAGTGGCACTATATAAATAAATGGTGATGATGATGATTAGGAAGTGACAGAGTAGAAATCCACTAAATACACTTAGTAATTTTTTATTAATGGAATCCCTAACTAACTGTTTCCGTTAAATACACAAAATAAATGGACATATCCTTTTAGATGATCTGTCATTTACACATTATACAATAGATACACTCAATATTTATGTATATGCTAAGAATCGTGTTCAGGTTTAGAGACCTCATCTTAAAAAGCTATTGAAAAAATATAGAAAATGCAAAAAAAAGTCTTAACTTAAGACTTACAAAAGGCTTTTCTCAATGACATTAATATGTGTATCTTATTGAAAATTAGGAAAATGGGAATGAATGAATTACATAAATATAGTTGAAAAAAGAGTTTCAAGAATGCTGAAAGAGAAGTATATTCCAGATAAAATTTAGTTACAGAACAAGCAGACACCGTCTAAATCTAGTAGTGGAAATTCTGAGAAGTAATATTAGGAAATATTAAGAAAACATCCTAGTGCCACAATAGCAAATGGTGTCGACAAAACCTAAACTTAGATTTACTGATAAAGTTAGTCAAAGAACTTAAGCGAGTATAAAAATTAATGTTTCCCTGTTTCATAATAAAAATGTGTTCAGTTGATATTGCTACTACAAAGGATCCAAATGTTTTTCACCTATCACTTTTCAAATTAAATTAATTTAATCTGCAAATCTGTTCATGCCCAAAACTCTATGGTGAATTAGTATATCATTTGCTTCCCAAACAGCAATAGCCACAAACTAGACTGAAAATATAGTAAAATTCTCTAATATAAATGCAGGGTTTTTCACTGAGAAAATATCGGAACAGCATTAGACCATACCTAGCACTTTACAGCATACATGCTAGAATAATTAACTAATTAGTGTTGTGTATAGCTCATGCAATTTCAGTGGGCACCTTTAGGCACTAGGGACTATGATTTATGTTCAGACGTCCGTTTGCTTAGCGTATTTTGCGTGAAAAACCTCTGCGCATGCTCACAAATGGACATTACGCCAATGAACATAATTGCATACAAGTCATGTCTAAATGCAAATGACATGGCAGCCTATGACTAGAGCGGGGAACAGGGGAGGGAAGGGTCGGTCTAATGTAGGCAGGGCTGTCAAGAGGAGTTCTTGGCTCCGGTACAGCAACTTCATGGGGGCCCCGTATAGTCAACTAGTAGGAGAACCTATGCGACGAGCTGTTAAAGGTGGTGTGGCCATGTCATTATGGAGCATGGCTGTGTATCATTGGGGGCATGCCTAGCAGGTGAAAAGTGCTAGCCCACCCTCCTACAGAAAAAACCCTGCATTGCTGCGTACATCATTGGCAAAAGTCTGCAGCGCCTGCCTGCTTACAGGAGCATGACATATGTCCCAACAGTCATGACTTCCAGGACAGTGGGACTAATTTTTACTTTTAATACATAATAAATGTATATGTTTGTCAGGCTGGATTTTATTTGCATCACGCATGCTTAAATCTTATTAAAAGAAGATGTTGAAAAATAGTTACTGTGTGTAGTCATGTTTAGACAGTGATGACTATCCGATTGCTCTATAATAAATATATTTATACTTAGATTAATAAAATGATAATATTCACCTACAAGAACCAGGGCTGCCATCAGAAATTGTGGGGCCCTGTACAAATGAAAAGGGGCAGGTCCCTTCCCAATGTATAGTGTGGAGCATGATACCGCGACCCCATATTATTCCACACAGTAGTGCTCCCAATTCATATTATGCTGAACAGCAGTCAAGAAATAAAACATTTTTACATTAAATTTTAACAACCTTTTCTAGAGCGTCCTGTATTAGATGATGTTGCAGAATACAGTTGCAGCTAGCAGAATACAGTTAAGAGCATTTGCATATGTGCACAGTGTAGGAATCCATAATAAAAAGGAAACCCCCTGTGTGCTCACCTCCTCAGCATGCCGGGCAAGACGAGCATCAGCTGTCGGTACATTATTCTTACAGACAGTCCCATGAGATGTTGCTGACATCATCACGCAAGCTCTGTGTTGGGAGGACCAGATAAGAAGAAAAAACCACAAGCTGGACATCGCACAAGATCACCAGCGACGCTATATGATTATAAATGTAGTAAAACAAAGACATAAGCAACAGTGCAATTCTAGACCTCAAACTGCCCCTATGTAAACACTCTAATCCACAACAGAGTCAAAATAAAAACACAAAAATTACATATGAAACATAGGTATGGCACTAGTGATCCGATTAATCAATCTTTCAAAACAAAGGTGTTTTTCAACAATAGTTCATATGAAAACTGATAAGAAGGGATATTAACCTCTTCCCCGGGAGACTTTTCAAGTTTTGTATCCCTCTGTTGATGTACTGAGTGTGTGAAAGTCTCTATGATGCTCCTTTCAATTGACGGGAGAATCTCTTTCCTCCGTTGTAAACAGATGTAACATAAAAAGAACAGAAACTGATCATAGTGCAGATTTGCAAAGCAAACATTGGCAAACCCACATGTATTTAGAAGATGCAAATAAACACACAAATATATTATATCAGCAACAAGTGGTTCCCTCCGTGATCAGCCCCTAAAGAAATGCACTTATAAGAATTCCAGTGTTAATAGGCATATCATCTCCACAGAATATTCATCTTCCTTCTTCCATATAACATCCAGCCAAAGAACTCCAAAATGTGCCCAAATGGAATGAGAGAAAAAAAAGTGCCAATAGTGCATTTTGATAAAAAGGATTTTATTTAACACTTCATCACATGTAAAAGTTATTATAAAAAACACAAAACATTCTTTATGGAGTCCCAGCCCCTGTCTCCTGTTGCGAGGTCCCAGCCCCTGTCTCCTGTTGCGAGGTCCCAGCCCCTGTCTCCTGTTGCGAGGTCCCAGCCCCTGTCTCCTGTTGCGAGGTCCCAGCCCCTGTCTCCTGTTGCGAGGTCCCAGCCCCCGTCTCCTGTTGCGAGGTCCCAGCCCCCATCTCCTGTTGCGAGGTCCCAGCCCCCGTCTCCTGTTGCGAGGTCCCAGCCCCCGTCTCCTGTTGCGAGGTCCCAGCCCCCGTCTCCTGTTGCGAGGTCCCAGCCCCCGTCTCCTGTTGCGAGGTCCCAGCCACCGTCTCCTGTTGCGAGGTCGCAGCCCCCGTCTCCTGTTGCGAGGTCCCAGCCCCCGTCTCCTGTTGCGAGGTCCCAGCCCCAGTCTCCTGTTGCGAGGTCCCAGCCCCCGTCTGCTGTTGCGAGGTCCCAGCCCCCGTCTCCGGTTCCGAGCCTTCAGCCCCCGTCTTCCTTCCTGAGCTACAGTCCACTCCAGAGGGGGCGCTGCTCTTACAATCCGCTCCAGAGAGGGTCCTGTCTGTCACGGGCACTAGGAGTCTTTGCCCAGGATATCACCAGATGATGGACTTACCAGAGTAATATAGTTGGTACTATGGTTCTCTGGTAGCAGGGTGACAACGGAACAGGAGAAACAGCAGATGGTGAGAGAATGCTCGAGGAAAGTCTATGACTAGCAGCAACTGGTAATGAGTAGATGAATGTACACGAGGAACCAGATGGACAAGGAAACGTGAGGAAAGTCAGTGGTCTGCGTATCGCAAGTTGTACCACTGCTATAGTGAGGAGGAATGTCCAGGAGTAGCGAGGAGGTAGTGAGAGTCAGCGGTCTGCGTATAGCAAGTTGTACCGCTGTCTATAGTGAAGGAATGGAATCCAGGTGAAAGTAGGTAACGGGGAAGTCAGTGGTCTGCGTATAGCAAGTTGTACCACTGCTTATGTGAGAGGATACTTGAAACTGGTGTCACAGGGAACAGGAGTCAGTGGTCTGCGTCAGCAAGTTGTACCACGGCTAAATATATGTGAGGAGGGACACGAGGAGATGAATGTAAAGCAGAGTATACACGGTGCACACAGAACTGGATCCCACGATAATATCCACAATACAACGATAACTGACAAGCACTGCTTGAAGTATACAAAGTCACAATAGCTATCCAGGCAATAGGAAACAAAGTCAATGGTAACAATAGCTTCAGTGGATAGGAGGCTCCGGAGGAGAACACAACTCAGTCCAGATGGATATGCAATACAAAAGCAAAGTCAATGGAAAGTATGCATACCGCGGTTCAGGAGAGCAGGCTGTCAGAGAGACGTGCAGGGATACCTGAACGACTGAAGGCCGGCAGGAGGAGAGACCACTGGAGGGTGGAAGCGGTAATCAGGTTCGTGCAGTGCACGGCAGGTAATCCAGAATCAACGAAGCAATACTCAGGAAGCAGTAGTAAGTGGAACTGGAAACATGAAGAACACAGGAGAGTTGAGGCTGTCTGGTATCCAGTAGTAGTGATGGAGGCAGCGGAGAGAAGGCACGCTGAACACGGGAGAGTAGAGGCGGTCTGGAACCCTGTAGTAGTAACGGAGGCAGCGGATAGGAATCGGCTGAGTGCAGGCACGATGAACACAGGAGAGTTGAAACGAACAGGAGTCCGGTAGTAATAGCAGATAGGAATCAGCTGAGTGCAGGCACGATGAACACAGGAGAGTTGAAGTGGTCTGGAAACCACAATAGCAGTAAACAGGAATCAGCAGGAGCTGAATACACGAGGAACACAGGAACACCTTCAGAGGCTCATGGGGAATGAGACTCCAAGATCAGGCCACCAGGTAATGATCACAGGTGGTTTAAATAGGGAGGGTTGCCTGATCATTCAATCAATTAAAAGCAACAGGTACTGAAGGTTTGATAAGGGCTGCGCATGCGCAGACCCTCAGGATGGTGGACGGCCACGGTTCCTGAACACAGGAGAAATAGCACTCTCAGTCCGGTGAGTGACACTGTCCCTCCAGCCCGCTCCAGAGTTGCGGGTTCCGCCCGAGTTGCCTGGCCATGCGGTTGAGCCAGAATTACCACTTGGTGCTGTCCGCTCTGGGGCTTCTCACAGCGCTGTCCCCTCTGGGGCTTCTCACAGCGCTGTCCCCTGCCAAGTCTGACCAATCCAGTCCGGGCCTGCTGCCAAGGCATCTGCCGCCCAGTCCGGGCCTGCTGCCAAGGCAACTGCCCTGTCCAGGTTGTCTTCTGCCAAAGGTGTCCTGCCCTAGTCCCCAGGGAAGTATGTTCAACCCAAGCTGGCCAAGTCTCATGCTAATTCATCCTCTGTTCCAGATTTCCGACCACCTACCTTCAATGGAGACATACAGCAATTTAATGCTCTGATTAAAAATTTTTTATCCTATTTTCCATCAGTACCTGACCTCCTAGATAACCAACGGAAGCAAGTATATTACCTGTTATCCAACTTTACAGGAAAAGCTCTGGAATGGGCAGGTCCCTTTATTGAGACCAGAGATCCCATCGTTTCTAATTTACAACTTTTTTGTGAGGCAGTGTTCAAAGAATTTTCTCCAGCACTTGTCAGTTGTACTCCCTGCATGTCTTCTGTGCCAACTTCGTTGTCTCCAGTTGCCCACCCTTGAGGCTACCTGCATGTTCTATTCAGTTTGAGCAATCCCGTGTCCCTAAAAAGAAAGCAAAGAAAAGTAAAAAGAAGAGAGGTGTGACTTCGGGATTCCTGCATTCCTTGGACATGGTTCCCGTTCCTTCTCTGTCCATGGATGAGGATTTCTCCACTACAAGCCCGATAGTGGACTATGACTCTGACACTTTCAAACACTGTTGGTGATGTGGGTGTCTGGAATCCGCCCTTAAGGGAGGGGGTACTGTAACGACCTGCCTCCTGGACTTTTGGACTTTATAATTTGTATTCCATTTTATATGTTGCTGCAGTACCTCTGATCACCAGAGGTGCTACTATTATGCCTTACGTGGTTGTATCAGGGGTTAACCTGTCCTGTAATTATTTCTTGCACCTGGGTGTGTAACTTCTTTAACCTGTCTCTCCCAGCAGTCTTTGCTAGTTACTGTTGTCCCATCCTGTTGTTGCATTCTGTTATTCTTTCCCTCTGCTGTGCTTGTGGCTTCATGCTGCCTGGATCTCTCCATATCATTGCTTACCTGCTATCTGGGATCTCTCCATATTACCACTTACCTACATCAGCCATCTACCCAGTATTTATTCCTGCATTTTCCTGTATATTCAGTATTACACAATTAGATTGTTATTCCAGCAATAAACTTTGTGTGTTTTCAACTCATTCTTGGCTCCTGAGCTGCACTTTGTATTTGAACCATGACAGTAATCTATCGAAACCAGGAAACCAGACTCGCACCCATACATGGGTGGTTCCAAATCTTAATATCTTCCCATGAACCCCAAAAAAATATTCGCATAGCTGGGGGCGAATCTGGTTCCCGTGGTTGTTCCCTGGTTTTGTAAAAAAAAAAAAAAATCACCTCTGTGACTGGATCACTTATAAATAACGTATGGTCTAAATTTATTTAAAGGAAATAGCGCAGGGCGCTTATTTATATAGTTACACATGCACTTATTTTTTATATTGTGTATATTTTGGTAAGAGAAATATTTAATTTATGAGACCAGGAGGAGAAAATTGTTTTTTTTCTGTTTTATCCTTTCTAGAGGAAATGTATTGTATTATTTCTTAAGGTATATATCTGATAAAATAAGCCATTGTGGATGGGAAGTTGTTTGTGTATTGTGATGTGGGGAAATGGCTTGTTTGAGGTTTGTGACGTTCTGTGGGAATGCGTTTTCTGAACTGTCTGAAGAAAGGCCCCATATGTTAATTAGATCTTTTGATGTGTGAAGGTCTAACATTGAAGGCAGGAAGCTTTAATTAAGACTCAAAGATTTTATGCGTCTGAAAACCAGATGCAGGACATCACAGCATTTCTAGAATTTCATAGATAAGTGTAAATATTGTTGGCTTTGCAATGCATGTAAACCCATGTTTGTGTCAACACATGACATCCTGATTCTAAAAATAGCTCAGACTTAAAGGGGGCTGGCTTACCCTTTGAGGCTGTGTCCAAACTGTATAAAATGCACTGGCTCGTATTGAAAAATTGTTCTTCTGATTTCATCTGACCTGATCACTGGTACCTTTAACCAGTGTTAGAGCAAATAAACATCACTTGCTTCAAAGACCTGCTTGAAAATATCTTCCATGCTGAAAATCCTGCCTACAGATTAGACCAAAGATCTAATCCGTTCCGGCTGTTTCTGAGCTTTGGACCCAGCTTTTCCAGTACCACCGCTCTGCCTGCTATCCTGCAGCTCTGGTCAGTGTGATAGGCCAGGGGGGATCCATAGTAAGAGGTCAGGAGTAGCAGCCCAGGTACAACAGCAAGGAGGTACCCCAGCAGTGACAGTTGCTCAGAAGAAACCCAGTACTGAATGCCAGTTAAGGAGTCCAGTGGTGGCAGAATTGTAAGCCCCTCCTACTGCGGCAAGAGGGCGCACTTGAGATAATGTAAGGGAATGGTGGCAAAGTAAGCCCAACCAGTTCCCAGCAGCAACAGACAGGGTGGCATAGGCGGTCCATCCTGTCACAACCTCCATTCCAGAAGAAATTATTTTTCAAAATTAACTCTATGCCTTCCGTAATAAACTCCTTCAAATCTGTGTCCATGTCAGTTTTGTCTAAAAAATATCTTTCTGATTGTATACCCTTTTCGTTATCTATAATGGTATATAAAGAGCTTATGTCAGCTGTGACTAGCGTATCTGACTTCTGCCACTTTATCGTTTTTAACTTATTCAATACATTCATAGTATCTTTCAAATATGATGGGATGTAGACTGGTAGTGATGACTGGCACGGCACAGTCTTTGTTTTAAAAACTGCACATATGCGTGCCACTAGATTGCACAAAACTTTTCTGCAAGTAAGAGACTACAAAAAGCCGTATGTACAGTCAGTATACATTAAAAGCATCTTTATGTATTTAATGTTAAAAAAAAAAAAATAGTTGTGTTTTTTTTTTTAAATCCATATTGTTGTTCGTTTATTTCAGAATATAATTTACTTTTGTATGCTTTCTGATGTGAGTACATATACTGCAGGCTGTTCTGTCTGTCTACTAAATCAAGTACCGTTTAGGCAGTGTGCTTACACCCAGATTCAAGTTGAAAAGCATCTTGAGATCCAATTTTATTATTGTGCCAGAAGGTTTGTGCCTTTCACGCTATATGCAAACAAGCTTCACTCAATAGAGCTGCAAAAGCTTTTATTGTTTATTTGTTTCAAAGCATGATCTAGTATGATGTTTTCAACTTTCTGAAGGTGGACAGAACTACCAGAGGTCAAGTGAGAATAACATTATCATAGTAACAGTTAAAACATTAACACTTCATTGTTATTTTTACCTCCGGAATATGTATGTTGTGTTTAAATACATGCAAATGCCAACCAGATGCTCTTAATTTTTTACTGGTTTTAACAAATATAGCAATGCAGTGATCTCGCATCAATGTTTTAATATTTATTTTTTACTACTAAACATTGTGAGGAGTTTGCCTTAGTAGCCACATGTTTCTCTAGCCTTCTGTTTTTTGTCAGACTTAGATTTTTAAGACTGACTCTCTTAAAACATCTCTCCCAGCTGGACCTTTTTGCTCTCCGTACTCTGTTTGGCAGAGTGCAGAACCTCAAGCTGGTCTGTGGACTGATTCCTAAGCCATGCAGAACCACAGCATAATCACTTAAAGATGTTCAGGATAGGGGAGGGAAGAGGTGTGTGCGCAGAGAGCTTTAGCGGTTAGCCTCTGGTCACTGGTAAATACGTGAAGTCAGGTGCCAGACAGTCTAGACACAGTGATTTTTAGTGCAGCTCTTGTGCTATCTGATACTCAATGTGGGACTTGTCTGATTATGCTCCTTCTTACATCTTCAGAATGCCTGCAGCCCTTTTTAATGCCTTCCTGCTAAATTAGTAAAAGATGACAGTGGGTACCGTTAAAGCAGAACAAATTCAATGTTAATATTTCCTATTGGGTGACAATTATGACTGCTTTTGATGTGCCATGGTTTGCAATTATTTTAAATAAGTATGTAATAAGCAACACAAAGACCATGCCTAGCACTTTAAAGCATACACTCTTGTAAAATCAGGCTCATCTGATTTAATTGGACTTGATTTTTATTTTATACATACTTTGCAATTACAGTTAAAGCTAGTCAGTTACTGCTTTTGTTGTTAATCACTGCACTTATTGGGACACTTCTTAGTATAACAGTTTAGAGTTAACTATTTTCTGTGAAACATGTTTAGAAACGTTGTGTAGTCGGTCAAAGAAAACAAAAGTGCTGCAATTTTTGTGTATTCAATGAACTAAAGATGAAGTACTAAAGATGCATTTGTTTACCCTTTAAACACAACAATATTTAAATACTTGTTTTTTTCTTTAATTTTTAGTTAATGAAGATGATGTTTGAGTGTTCTGATGAACGCATTGACCTTGAACTTATTTCTTTCTGCATAAATCTTGCTGCTAATAAAAGAAATGCTCAGTTAATTTCAGAAGGTAAGAATCACTTCTGTTTTTATCGGAAACATTTATTGAAAACTAAAAAGCAATGAATTCATCTTTTCTTTTGTATATTAATTTCTTATGCAATATTAACAACTACTTAATCGGCTGTCAATTGTGTACACCCTATGTATTTATATATTGTTCTTATTAAGTGAAAAATGAACTAATGTATTATGTGTAAAGAAGCAATTCCACAGTGTTATGAGCACACTGTTTAAGGGGTCACTCAGTGTAAATAAACCATAGTAATGCTTTACTATCTTATGATTGTTCACTTTATTTTCTTACCGGTCACTAAACAACCACATCTATATTTATTATTCTATTTTCATTTGTTTTAAGTATGTATAGCATTTGGTTGTCTTTGTCAAACAATATTTTATTTAAAAACCTTACTCTGGGTACAGCAATTTACTAGTGTAACTCCTGATTCTTTGAAAGAAAACAAAAAAACTTGTTGAAACATCTAAAATACACTGTTGCTGCCATTTGGCATATTGTTGTTCCTAGTAAGGTCTGTAACTATGGAAACTAGCAGTGTCGTCCACAATCTGTTTCTATGGTTACATTTGCTAAGGACGATTTACTATTTATAACATGTATGTGAAATGCTAGCAACAGTATAGATAGCGCTATGGTTGAATGGCTGATTTCTGGCAGAAGTCTTAATTCAAGCGTCTGCAATTATTTCAGTAAGTTGTGGTTCCCAGCATATGGATTTTAATTTGGCAAAATCCTAATGTAATCTAAATCTCCTAACATACACACACAAGAGAGAGAGACTAAGGACAATTTAATAGCAGCCAATTAACCTATCAGTATGTTTTTTGGAGTGTGGGAGAAACCGGAACACTCAGAGGAAACCCACGCAAACACAGGGAGAACATACAAACTCCACACAGATAAGGCCATGGTTGGGAATCAAACTCATTGCCCCCAGTGCTGTGAGGCAGAAGTGCTAACCACTAAACCACTGTGCTGCCCATCATGCTTGAGAAACTATTAATTTATTTCTCCATTATGTACATTAATAAAACATTTAATGAAACTATGTTGTCCTCTTCTAGTAATTAAATATGTATTTTAGGAAATGGGATGAAAATGCTGATGAAAAAAGCTCTGAAATTTAAGGATCCATTACTAATGAAGATGATCAGGAATATTTCTCAGCATGATGGACCAACTAAAATTTTGTTTGTCGTAAGCTGTTTGTTTTTTTCTTTTTTTTTTCTTTACTGTATAGATGTTTAGACAGTTATCTTTACATGGCATCCATTTGGGTTAGGTCAGCCCACAGGAACAAATGCTCCCTCTCCCACTCCATGTAATCGTCTTAAACCATATCATATTCACATGCCCCTTTAATAAAACAGCATTGCCTCACAAAATCCAAAAACTTCCAATGTGATGATGTTCTCTTATGAGTAAATATAGATTTAAGTCTAACACATGGTGAGTGTTTTATGAAGGGTCTTGTAGCTTGGGCTGGAGGGGTTAATTAGGGACCTATTCTAAACTTTAGAAAAGTTTGGTGATTTTCATTTCACCCACAATTATTCCCGGTTTGTATTAATTGACGTGTATGATGCTTTTACAGATTATTGTAAAGATTGCATGTGTCCAATATGTATAGAGTTCTACCCTACATCAGACATTACACACATTATCCCTTTCCTGCTGCAATTTTGACTTCAGAATTCAAATTAAATTGATGCCTTTGTTTGATATAAAAATTATCTTAAATTGCTTCCTCAAAAGGAGGCATGCTGCAATTTGTAGACCGTCTCTAGATCTGAATAAGTGCAGCAAATGTGAAATTATCTTCATAATTCATGTTCGCCATAGGACTACGTTGGGGATTTAGCTGCTCAGATCTCAAATGATGAAGAAGAAGAATTTGTGATAGAATGTCTTGGAACGCTGGCAAACCTTACTATTAGTGATTTGGACTGGGAACTGGTTCTTAAAGAATACAAGCTTGTCCCTTACCTCAAGGATAAACTTAAGCCAGGTATTTATATTAGTAAAGTAAATACTAAAGAATATCATAATACTGAAAATGCGCATTACTTTGCATATGTTATTTTGAGTGTTATCTGATGTAATAGTACACGTATTAGACCTTTTACCTAAAGCCACAGTGTCTGGGACACTTTTAAACCTGGTACTCTCTTAAGCACAATCGTTTTATGGACATTGTATGTGCTGCAGAGATCACATGGGCTACTAGCTAGCTGAATGCAATTTACCATTAGATCTATAAAAATGCCAAGTTACTGACTAATGTTTGTTGCAAGATAGTCATACTGGCACAGTATGTTTAAATCACAATTAAAGGTGCAATCCCCCATTAACAAACATTGTACCTTTTTAACATTTTCTCTAGGAGGTCCTCCTGTATCTCAGTGTTCCCTTTGAAAAATCGATGTTTACTGTTGCATAAAGTGTCTCTCCTGGAAAAAATGGTTTCCGTTTGTTCCCAGGAGAGTGCAACCTGATCTTAGTCTGAACCAGTCGTTCACCAAGTTTCTCGGTGATCATGTACTGGCAGAGGAAAGGAATGGAGGGATTTATGCTATGAATATCCCAAAGCAGCTCTCTATATCATTTGTCATGTCACTTTCGTAGCCATAGTACTAGCATGACACTTGGTAGACTGTAAACCATTAATATCAATGCAATAAGTACAGTAGAGGGGTTTCATGAAATGGTTCTAACGTGACCTTTTTGTGATATAATGATTTCTGTGAATTGGGAAGTATAAGGCAATAATGATAAAAGGACTGGATATCCGGACTGTATTTTGAAATTGGAGCGGAGAGATATATGAATTAGCTGTGGGCCTCAGAGAATGGACTGTAAAAAAATGTTATATTTTTATTTTTTGTGTCCGTTTAATACCCCATTCATACTGCACCAAAATCCCGGGTTTTTGCCAGGGCGAGCTCAAACGACCCGGGTCTTGGTGCAGTATGAATGGTACAAGTCAAAAATCCCGGGTCTAAAAACCCGGGTCTTCAACCCGGGATTTATCGAGGGGTAATTCCCGGGTCGGACCCGGGTTGCCTGCACTATGAATGGTGCAACCTGGGTTTTTCAACCCGGGTTGCACAGAAAACAAGCTGATTGTCTGTCTGCCTGTCTCTGGAGGATGATGTCATCGGTGGGAGCCCGTGGAAGAAAAAAAAAAAGTCACCTTTCAATGACATCACCATTTTTCAGCCAATGAAAACTGCTCTGGTGATGACTCCCTCAAATTGCCAGGGCACAGACTTGTGCAGTATGAATGGGGTCAACCCGGGAAATTCCCGGGTCCGAGGTGCAGTATGAATGGTGTTTCTGAGCTGGGACGCTCCGAGCCCCGGCAAAAACCCGGCTTGAAAAACCCGGGATATTGCCGGGGCAGCAGTATGAAAGCAGTATTAGTAGATTTTTGGTATGGTACTCATGTGTTGAAGATAATGCATCCCACATCCCTACAACCAAAAGCATTTTTTAAACTATTCTAGCCATTTGTTTAAGAGATGCTTAAGATTACTTTTTCTTTTCTTAACCTGTCTCATAACTAGTTTGCTACTACCATTAGGAAATGGAATATCAGCAAAGTTGATGAGAGAGACTGCTTCTGCAAGCATTCTCATTCATATCCACTACTAAAGCTTTCTAAAGAAGTCCATTTGGTTATATGTGGGTCTGGTTTGTTTGTTATTTGGTTTTAAAATAACAGTGGAAAAACATTCTCTACCCATAATTTATATGTACATCTCTCCACACGTTTAGACACATTCGACACAAGGAGGGTACGTTTACTATATACACTTGCCTTCCCATTGATTTCAGAGAAGACCACACTGACTCTTGTCTCTCTTTACACTGCTTAGCTCCTGACTCACAGCTCCATAGAGACTCTGATCAGTTCACTATGAAGACAGTGTCTTCATAGTGTTCATCTTATTCCACTGAAATGTGCTATGTTTGTCCAGCAGAATTCACTGCTGTAATTTTCTTACTGTAATTATTGAAGTTATGTGAGCTAAAGTTCTCAACTCATCCATTATATGTTTTCTCTTACTAATCTTTGTATTCATTTATTATTTTGTGTTTACTGTTTTTATTTTTAATTTGGTTTCACCTTTTTGACTCAGGATCTGCAGAGGATGATCTTGTGCTGGAAGTGGTTATAATGATAGGAACAGTGTCCATGGATGATTCCTGTGCTGCTCTACTGGCAAAATCTGGGATTATTCCAGCTCTTATTGAGCTACTGAATGGTAAGTGTTACCATGTCTGTTTTATTTATAAATCATGTAGTACTATTTTGTAAGACAACAGTGCTGCTCCAGTAGGTATTAATTAAGGTGATTGCATATAATAATGTGCCAATGCTACTTCATATACTTGCATCAACCAGCCATGAATCTTACTATACCACCTTGGTCAAATGTGTTAAAAGACTTTTAACCTGAAATTCATTTAGTCAAATATGAAAAGCATCTAAAAATCTCCACTACTATAAAGCCTCCTGATTGCGAATGAGTTACATAAATTACAATGCTAGAATGAATACAGTTGTTATATACCACAGAAGATATCTTTGTATAAATATACTAGTTCTCATAAATCAATGATAGACATGTTTTTGATTGGAAGGCCCTTATGTTTTAACTAAGATTTTATGAGTGGGATCCCATTTTCTCAGGGATTATACTATAGATAGCAAACATTTCAAATGATCACTGCCCAAAAATGTTTTAATAACAACCACATGTTGATTTGCCTTTAAAGTAAAATGTGGTGTTATGACCACCATATGTAAACACCACTAAACCCCAAAATTAACATTTTTAAGTATGATCCATGAAGGTAAAATACATTATTCAGTGCCCAACTAAAGTTCCACTTCAGCTCTGTTATTTCCCCACATAAAATACAGCTTAGGTTTCTATGATATCACTGGCCTTGCTCCGAGGAACATTTCTGCAAAGCAAGTCTTGCTATTTTTCAGTAAATCTATGTCTACCTGTTAGAGAAGCATCTCTCTCTTTGCCTGCTGCAGAGGAGTGAAACAGAGTATGGTGCACTAGTAAAGTATAAAACTACAGTTATTACATGTATATTATTAGCTCAGTAATACACAGCCTTTGATAGATTTATTAATGTCAAATAGTGGATTTACTTGCTATTCAGATTGTATGTATATGGTTAGTCATTTTTAAGACATCTAGGGGTAAATGTATCAAGTAGTGATTTTTGGAAATCGACGATATCCAGCGACTTTGCCTGGTAAATTTAAAGTGACAATGGCTTTAAAACGTGGGTGATCGTTCCTCAGGTGAGGAGCAGCCTGGGTGACATCCTGAATTCGGTAGTGTGAAGAGATAACAAGTGTGATAGTAAGGCTTTGTTCATTTTTTATTGAAAAAGTATCTTTATTTTGAATAAAGGTACAAAAAACATACGCTACATTACATTCAAGTTTACTGTGTCACAGCGCAGCTGTAAGTATAGTACACCGTGGAACATAGTTATTCATACTTTCTAGTACAATTCAGGACATACGGTACAAGATATGATATCCTACACTATACATCAAATACTGCACTAACCATGCATCACTTAGACAACAAAACAGATTCAAAAAAGCAATGGATGTGTGGGGAAGGTAATTGAGAGGGGTAGGATAGGAAGATCACAATCCCAAAGCTTTAGGGAGGACATACACAAATATAAGGGAGGGTGCATAAATTAAGGCAAGACATTTCAACAAAACTTAAAACAGTGATGGGGGAATGGGGTGGAGGGGGAGACACAAGCCCAAAGCTTTATTGGAAGTCCTTCCAGATGGTGTTCCCTCACAAATTGTCCAACATCCAGGTAAAACCAAGGTATAGTCCAGTTGTAAGGAAAGGAGCTGTTGTACTTGTCCCATCCAAGGGACCTCCAAAGAGGCAGGAGGAAAAAGCGAGACATGGACTTTCCAGCAGAGCAAGTGTTCTTTTCAATCAAAGTCCTGCGGATACAGTTACAAGCAAAGAAGGCTCTCAGCATGGTGGGGATATCAGTTGTTCCTTTCCCACTTTTGAGGGACTCCTTCTACATAACCGTCCGCTTCACTCTGTCCATTTTTTAGCCCCATATGAAGTGGAAGACTGCTTTTGTGTTGATCTTGCCGAAAGCAGCAAGAGGTGGTCAAGTTTGGGCCGTGTTCTGCAGAACGGAAAGGATCTCTGCACAACACCATTGCTTTCCCTTCGATGGTGAGGTCTCTGAGGCTCCACAAACTGTCTTTCTGTCTGTCGCCAATCTTTCCACCCAACATTTCAGTGCCCGCCCCCTCTCCACCAAACCAAATTCCAAGAATCTTGCTGAAGTCTGACTTGATTGTGAAGGGGAATGCAGCGGAGGATGACAGGTGCCATCGCCCGAAGAGCACTGCCTCTGACTTCCCACAGTTAACCTTTTGTCCTTGAAGTTTGGTCGAAGTTCTTGCAGGGCTGGACGAGTGCTGTCACCAAATGCTGATCAGCGCAGAAGACAGTGACATCATCCATGTAGAGCGAGCAATTGGCCTTTTGTCTGTCTGGACCTGGTGCAGTGATGCCTCTTATCTCTGGATTCTGCCTGATGGTGAATGATGGCAGCCTTGTCTGACCCCAGACATAACTGAAAAGGGGTCAGTCTTCCAGCTGTTCACCAACACTTAGCTGTAAATATCATGGTACTTCAGGTTAACATATGAACAAAAGATTTCTCCCAAGCCAAACCTGCGCAAAGCCCTGCGCATAAACTAATGAGAAATACGATCAAAGGCCTTCTCCTGATCTAGACTGACCAGGGCCACGTGCGCATGGCGATCTTTATTGTAATATCCCCTGTCCCTCAGCAGCGCAAGGCTATCTGCAATCCTGCAACCAGGAATGCCGCAAGTCTGATCTGGATGAACAATCTGACCAATGACAACCTTTAGCCTGTTGGCCAGTACCTTGACGAGGATCTTGTAGTCCACATTCAGGAGAGAGATGGGGCACTGATTTTTAAGGCCACATCTCTTCCCCTTGCACTTATACAGGGTCGAGATCAGTCCCTCTCTCAGAGTAGGTGGCCTTCTGCCCTCCACCACCATCTCCTCATACAGCTCTAGCAGGTCTGGGCCAATGAGATCCCACAATGCTACTTAGAGTACCACTGGGAGACCATCACTGCCTGGGGTCCTACACGGTCTAAAGATTTAGCGGCATAGAGCAGCTCCCCCAGCACCAGGGGGCGTCCATGGCCTCTTTACCTGCAGGATCAATAGTATTATCAGTGATAATTGACAGGAATGAATCGGCCATATCTGTGTTAATAGTCTTATGGGAGTAGAGGTGGCTGTAGTAATCTGTGGCGACTCCCATTACACCTTCTTTCCCCTTTAAGGGGAATGCTGGTCTCATCTCGTAGCTCAGTCGGGTGTGTGGCCAGAGTGGAATTTTTTAAAAAAGAAATAGTTACATTTCTCACCCTTCTATAGATTTTCCACCTTGGAGTGGAAGATGATGCATCTGGATTCTGCCTAGAAGTGTCTCCACCAGATCATCCTGCACATCCCAGCCGCAAAGTTGGAGATCCAGCAGGGACTACTGCCGTTGTGTTTGCAGCCACCTTGAGTTTCTCTTCCTCTAACATGCCTGTTGTCTACCTTTAGCCTGAAAGCAACTGCAAATTTTGACCTCAACATAGTCCCACCAGTGAGACAATCAAAATAATATTTGTCATTCTTCCATGTGCTGTAGGCATCCCTCAGCTCCTCCAACACATCCTCCCTTTCCAGCAGAGCACAATTCAATTTCCAGGAGCCTGGGCCAGGAGGAAAACCGTGGCCCACAACCCCCTTGAAGAGATTGGTCTTGTGGTCTGAGAAGAAGCAGGGAACCATGACATGCATATTCTGCCTTACTACTCTAGAGGTAAACACAAAGTCAATCCGGAAATGCACTGAGCTATTGGGCGGCTCCAAGTATAATTAAAAGAGCCAGCCCCCATGGATCCCACTGCATTCCGCAAGGATGCTTTGGCTACCATCTCCTGCAGCAACCTAGAATTAACATTAGCTCAGCAGTGCTGCTAGTATTACATTTAATTGGAGAGGGTCATGGTGATCCCTCGGAGCATGATGCCTAGTGAAGTGATACAAGCCAAGTCAAGGAGTCCGGTATCGCCACGCCTAAAGGGACAGGTTCTTGTAGAAGGGGAGTAGGTTGACGGCTTTAGTAGTTTTGCCCCACACTTTGATGAAGTGAGCTGTGGTAAGTTATAGGGGCAGAGAGTGTGACCTGACCTCATGGGGAGGAGGGCAAAGTAAGGTAAGGAGAAAACCCTGCCTTGGTTTGAGAGTAGTGGAGTGAAATTTGACCCGTATATATCGGTCAATGTATTTGGTATGTTTATCTCCAAATAGAATTTTAGATTTTCATACAAAAATGCAAGTGCTTTTATCCTAGCCTTATGTATGTTTATAGGGAGCTCTTCAGTCTTGCTTGTGTTCAGTTTATAATAGGAAACCCTATTATAGGTCTCCAGTACAGTGTGCAAGGCAGGTATCAAAGTCTTTGACCAATAAAAAATAACATTATATAACATTACATCATCAGTGATTAGGCAAATCATTTGATTAAGAACATTGATTTTGGGGCTTTTAATGGAGTTGGAAAGCTGTTATATTGCTGAAAACCTTGGCTGGGGGAGATGCAAGGGTCAAGATTGGGTGGGGGCGGGTACAAATTACCCGGGCCCAGGCCCTCACTGCCGATGTTGTTGTTTTTTTTTACTATTTTTTTTCCCTATTTTGGTTTTAATATTTTTTTTGCGGAGGGTGGCTCTGCCCCGTTCGTTGGTGGGGGCAGCTGGGTAATTAAAAAAATAAAATAAACATATACTCACGTGATCGCGGCGCCAGCATTTCTCCTCCTTCCTTTCTGCTCTGTTCACGGTGAATGTCGGGCGTAACATCATCAAGTCATGCCCGACATTCAATGAGGAGCAGCGCAGAGAGGACCCAGATAGAAGCAAAAAGAGAGCAGGTAGAAGAAAAGAGGTGAAAGAAGCCAATACAAATGTAAGTAAAGGAACGGAGGCAAGGGGAGGCAAACAGAAAAGCACAGTGTGAGGGAAAAAAAGGGGGGGGAGGCACAGTGTGAGAAAAAAGGGGCTGGGGAGAAAGGCACAGAGTGAGGAAAAGGGGGGGAGAGGCACAATGTGAGGGGAAAAGGGGGGAGAGAAAGGCACAGTGTGAGAAAAAAGGGTGGGGGAGGAAAG